>NW_008674135.1:25738-51964 GCF_000695815.1 Acanthisitta chloris
GGTGGCTGCCCCGACCCTGGCAGTGTTCAAGGCCAGGTTGGATGAAGCCTTGAGCAACCTGATCTAGTGAGGAGGTGTCCCTGCCCATGGCAAGGGGGGTTGGGATCAGATGATCTGTAAGGTCCATTCCAATCCCTAAATTCTATGTTTCTATGAAGCCCAAATTAACCAATCCAGAAAAGACCTCACAAGTCCTGAGGCACATTATGTGTATTCATATTATGAAGCCTGACTCTCAGCACTATCATTTAGCCTTAAAAAGTTTTAGCTGTACCATGGAAGTTTAGGTGCTTCCATAGCCCTTGCTTGCAGTTTGCCTTACTCTGAAAGTGTCTCAGACACACCTTCCTTTGATGAACACCTATTTTATTTTTTTTTATTCTGATGAAAGGGGTTATTATGTGTCTTAATTTAGTAGCTACTGTTGAAAAAGTATCTTGCCTTTGATGACTAAACTTAAAAAGTGCAGCATGTGGAGAAGGGTAGTTAATTTAACAGAGGTTATCTTTTCTTCTTCTATCTTCGTTTTTTAACCTGAAGGCAGGAATTAATAAATCACTTACTTACTGTGATTTCCATTAAATCTGTGGTGATCCTTTGGACATTGCACTGCTTAAACACAGATGGCTCATCTTTTTCTTGTCTCACTCAAAGCTAGTTTACATGTCTTAGAAGTACAAAAATGTATTCCGTAAACCATTCTCGGGTCTTGGGTTCTAAAAATCATAAAAAATAACTCTGTGCAGTAAAACCAAAGAATCAATTGTCCTTATTACAAATTCTAATCAGAGATGCACCAGTTCTGAGCAATTGTATATGCGTGAACAAGCTCCATCTATTTATTGCTGTAATATATGCAATAAGTGTTAAAAGGAATCTTTTCATTATCAAGAACCTCCTTTTCTTGATTCTAATACAACATTAAGGTTTGCCTTAAAACACTAATGGGAATAAGAAAGGCAAAAAGCTTTCTTTCATATCACCGCACAGAGGTTCAATGCTGTAATTTTATCACAAATGCTATTAGCCTTTTTTGCAGAGTGCATGGTGTATCTCTGGGTTAATTATAGCACTGTCGAGCAAAAACAGTGAGAGTGAGAAAACACTGAAACCTAACCTCCTTTACTGTTTGCAGTAGAAAAAGCTGTTATATCTTCCCTGACATCTGGAGGGGAAATGCTGGATAGACAGATCCTTCAACAAGTGCAATGATAGCGAAGGAAAACCTGCTTTTTTTTTTTGGGTCTTGCCATTCATAACACATTTTATTGTTTTGTTTAGAATGAAAACACATGTGTCTGCTTTTAAATGGTACTGTAAAGTTTGCAGAGTTTCCCTTTTTCTGCAGACCTAACTCTTCCCCTTTCCCATCCTCATCCCCACAGGCCTGTGACGGAGGGTTAGCCCAGATCAGTGGAGTCATGCATCACACAGCTTTATCATGCTGGCAGCCATTCCTGGGTCTGGCTGTGCTGCTAGTCTTCACGGGGCCTACCATGGGCTGCCCGGCCCGCTGTGAATGCTCGGCACAGAACAAGTCCGTCAGCTGTCACCGAAGGCGTCTGATGTCCATCCCAGAGGGCATTCCCATTGAGACCAAAATCTTAGACCTCAGCAAGAACCGACTGAAGAGCGTTAACCCTGAGGAATTCACATCATACCCTTTGCTGGAGGAGATTGACCTCAGTGACAATATTGTCTCCAACGTGGAGCCTGGAGCCTTTAACAATCTCTTCAACTTGCGCTCCCTGCGGTTGAAAGGAAACCGTCTGAAGCTGGTCCCCCTTGGGGTGTTCACTGGGTTGTCAAACTTAACAAAGCTTGATATAAGCGAAAACAAGATTGTCATTTTACTGGACTACATGTTTCAAGATCTGCATAATCTAAAATCCCTAGAGGTCGGGGACAATGATTTGGTGTATATATCACACAGGGCCTTCAGCGGGCTACTTAGCCTGGAGCAGCTCACCCTGGAGAGATGCAACCTCACAGCTGTACCAACAGAAGCTCTTTCTCACCTCCACAACCTCATCAGTTTGCATTTGAAACAGCTCAACATTAACGCTTTGCCGGCATACGCCTTTAAAAGACTGTTTCGCCTGAAAGACCTACAGATAGAGGCTTGGCCCCTCCTGGACATGCTGCCTGCCAACAGTCTGTATGGTCTCAATCTTACTTCTCTCTCCATAACCAACACTAACCTGTCTGCAGTACCTTACTCTGCTTTCAAACATCTTGTTTACCTGACACATCTCAACCTCTCTTACAACCCCATCAGCACCATCGAAGCAGGTATGTTGTCAGATTTAGTGCGTCTGCAGGAGCTTCATATGGTGGGGGCCCAGCTGCGCACCATCGAACCACATGCTTTCCAAGGGCTCCGATTCTTACGTGTGCTTAACGTGTCCCAAAACCTGCTAGAAACCCTAGAAGAGAATGTATTCCATTCCTCCAAAAGCCTTGAGATCCTCTGCATTAACAACAACCCTCTGGCCTGTGACTGCCGTCTCCTTTGGATTTTGCAGCGGCAGCCCACCTTGCAGTTTGGGGGCCAAACACCAATGTGTGCTGGCCCAGACAGTGTCAGAGAGAGATCATTCAGAGACTTTCACAGCACAGCTCTCTCCTTTTACTTTACCTGTAAGAAGCCCAAGATACAAGACAAGAAGCTGCAATACCTGGTAGTGGAGGAAGGGCAGACAGTTCAGCTGATGTGCAATGCTGATGGGGACCCACAGCCTACCATCTCCTGGGTTACCCCACGCCGGAGGCTGATCACAACGAAATCAAATGGAAGAGCCACTGTGCTCGGAGATGGCACCTTGGAGATCCGATTTGCACAAGACCAGGACACTGGGATCTATGTTTGTGTTGCAAGTAATGCAGCTGGGAATGACACATATTCAGCCTCCCTTACGGTAAAGGGGTTTACTTCAGACCGTTTCCTTTATGCCAACAGGACCCCTATGTATATGACAGACTCCAACGACACAAGTTCCAATGGAACTAATGCGAACAGCTACTCTCTGGACCTTAAGACAATATTGGTGTCCACAGCTATGGGCTGTTTCACATTCCTCGGAGTGGTTTTATTTTGTTTCCTCCTTCTTTTTGTGTGGAGCCGAGGGAAAGGCAAACACAAAACCAGCATAGACCTTGAATATGTCCCTCGCAAAAACAATGGTGCTGTGGTTGAAGGGGAGGTTGCAGGACCACGAAGGTTCAATATGAAAATGATTTGATGGTATTCTGCTAGCAGTCCTTTTTCTGTGGCATTAAAACCAATTAAAACAGCCTGCATATGGAATAGCTAGGCAGAAGCAGCTTAATGCAGCTGTCAGTGTATCAAAAGGTTATGTGAAAATGGAAAGACTATTTGTGGTTATACAACAGAGCCTCCAGACCTTGAGGCAGATGTGTCAGGGCCTTTCAGAGAACTGGGAAATTGTACTAACTGTTTGCATTGCAAATATTGGCATTCTGGGGATATCAGCAATGAACCACTGGCTCATGCTCATGGACAATTGTTCAACATTTTCTACTGCTACAAAAGGAAAAAGGAAAAAAAAAAAAGAAACAGAAACCTACAGTGTAGGATTTACATACTTAAAAAGACACATTTGTCTAAAACATACTCTACGGTGAAATTTGTATCTATATATCTCATTTGGTAAAACTTTCCATCCTCCCTTCTAGTTTGTTCAACACCACAAAAAAAAATTTTTTTTTTAAATCTACATCTATACTGTGTACATTTTAAAGCAATACAAATGAGAGGTTGTGCTTTTAGCTATCCACCAATACTGACCCAAGTGTGATGTCACCCTTATTTTGACCACCATCTAACCCAAATTAGATTCTTGTAGTTACCAATTAGAAATAACATAAGATATTTTTCTCCTCATATAGAAGGCCAGAGCTGAATAGTTGAGAGCAAAAACACTCAACTCTGTCAATCTTCTCTTCATATAAATATAAGGCATGTGCCTAGTTTTGATACAGAATGAAATATTTTTTATATCTGTGATATCACACTGGACCAGTTTACTGTAACATAGCCCTGGTTCTCACCCAGGGAAGGCAACCCATTAGACAATGCTGGCATAGAGGAGTTGAGTTCTACCTTAAAGAGAGAGAATTGGTTTTGTTAGCCCTGATTTTAATTTCAAAGATACTGTTAAAATGTTAATGTGTACTGGGCACAATAAAGAACATAATACATTCTGCAAACTCCTTGGGAAATATGGTCACCTTACTATTTTTTCAAGTGAACTAAAAGATGCAAACACTCTGCTACTAGGAATGAACTCTTCTCCAATGCCAAGTAAACTACAGTTGTTCATGCATAATATGGGGATTGTAATACTAAAATGTTTAAAACATGGTAGCCTCAAAAAGGCTAACATACTGCCAGATACAATGAACCTCTAGCCACTGTCATTCTCATCTTGTATATTTGTAGATAACACATAGACACAAAGCTAATTTCCAAGAACAGATTACTTAGCTATCCTTGATGCCATTTTAATAATTATGTGGTTATGTTTCATTCAGGGGCAGTATCTTAGAGCAAGAGGGGCAAGTTTTTCCAGATTTTAGGAAGGTTTTTTAATGGAGAGAAGGCAGAAGTGGAACATTAGTTCAGTATAAGTAACCTTTTTGGGTTTTTGTTTTATGCCTCTAAGCAAATCCTCAAAAGACTAAGAACTGAAACTGTATCATTGACATCACTGTTCTTATTTTGAAATACTCACCAACTGCAAGATACAAAGTTGTTCAACCACCTCGCAATCTTCCAGCAATTATGAGCCATAGGTCTGTTCTATGTGGCTGATAACAAATAGAATTTTTTAATGATTGGCATAACCTGGAGTAAGGATGACAATGACTATATATGTATTTAACCAAAATGATTATGAAAAAATTGTAAGAGAGAACATTCAGATTAATGTGATTTAAGAGCCTGAGTTCAATCTTAATTAGATTTCAGCACTTTGAAACCAAAGTCAGGCTGAACTATACTAGGATGCAGGTGTTTCTAAAATTAGTATACGCATTCTTTGGCAGAGATTTTCTGAGCAGGATAAAAATCTCCAATTCCTATAAAAGGAAACATGCCAAAAGTTGTAAAATCCAGTTGCACTCCCCAGGTGTACCCATAATGTAGCTGCAGGATTCAAGGCTAGGCAGTTTTGAAAATTTCTTTTCTTAGTGGTTGATCTTTGGTTTCATCATTTCTCTGTTTTAGGTGACCAAACTGAGGAGGTTGCAAGGGTTGCTAGAATTTTCTTCACTTAAGTTGGTTTTAAGTTTATATTTGGGTTTTCTTGCTTCCTTTTTTTCATGCTCTGTACTAGATAGTTGAAGATTTCTGGAGACACTTGAAAAGAATCCTCTTTGTTCTATGACAGTTTGTAAAAAATTAATATAATGGAATAAGCCCTGACTAAATTCTAACATCAGGGAAATTATTTTTGCTGATGTAATAACCACTGCACTGAAGTCCAAAACTCTACTATACCTTAATGTGGGCAGTTAAAGAAACAAATGGGGATAAAACAAAATGTTTCTGAACTGTCCATTGAAGACATTTGCATGTGCCTTTCCCTTGTAATTGTCTTGGGTTTGCTTTTTTTAACTAGTAATCTATTGCCCCTGCAGTCATTTCATGTTAAATGTTAAAATCAATGTTAGAAGCAAAAATTCTTCTCAGTTCTAGGCAGTTGCAGCTGATTGCTTCATATTAAATGACACGAGACAAAAAATTCTACAAAAATAAACCAAAAAAAAAAAAAAACCAAAAAACAAAAAAGCACCCACCCTAGAAAAAAAACTGTGCTTTTAGGATTAATTATGAATTGCTGTATTTCCCTATTCCCTTAGAATGATTCTAAGAAGTGATTGCATTGTTAGTGCACTGCAAGAATTTGTGAGCCGAAATATGCTTAATTACCTATGTGAAATATGTGCTGGTGATGAATATCACCATTTGCTATTGCTGAGCACCACCTTGCAGAGCTGTCAGTGTTGTGTGTATTGCCTTGAATTCAGTCAGTATTCAGTTTTTCAGAATCAGTGTTTGCTCCCTGCCTCTAGCAATGTTCTACTTTTTTGCAGCCTACTTATTTCCCCATGAGCTTGACAAGACATATGGCATCTCTTAACAGAAGTGAGGACAGCAAGACTCAGAGACAAGCTTTTATCTTTCTCCACAGTCTCCTTCTTATGTATTAGTGGGACACACACTCACTGTGGCTCTTTAGGGTGAATAAGAAATACAATGTCAAGGCCAGACCTAGCTAAGCATCTTTCTGGCAATTCTTTTAAGAACAGAGTAGCTTAATGCCTATCCTGCCTCTTGAAGGAGTCACATCTACTTCTTTGCTAGAGATCAGGGAGAAAACACAGTTTATTTTACTGCAGGGCAGAAGAAGGACTGGGCTGTAAGGAGGCATCTGACCCACATGGCTCCTCTATTATATATTCAGAAAGAGGTGGAGAGTGCCTATCTGTCACTAAAAGAGAGAACAAAGGAGGGAACCTACCTCTTGGGTTGTACACTGGCTGGCCTCCTTGCTGGCAGAAGCCTGAACTTACGTGTCAGTCAGTGCCACAAAAGTCTGAGGAGCAGCAACAGTTCTGCAGAAAAGGAAAAAGCAGGAAAAGTCAATACCAGCAAAATAACTTGAGAAACCAGGTACCAAAACATCCTTGTCAATAACTCCTGTAAGAGCAATGCTTGAACCTCCCACAAATAGGTTTTGAAGTCCACTTCCACAGACCAGTACTCTTCTTTCAGAATAGACGGATGTACAAGTGTTTACAGAATCAAACCACATCACAGAATCACTTAGGTTGGAAAAGAACTCCAAGATTATTGAGTTCAAGCTTTAACCGATCACCACTTTGACAAACAGACCATGGCACTAAATGCCATTTCCAGTCATTTCTTGAACACCTCCAAGGGATGGTGACTCCACCACCTCCCTGGGGATCCTGTTCCAATGATTAACAACCATTTCTGTGAATAAATTCTTCCTAATGTCCAACCTGAAACTCCCATGGTTCAGTTTGAGGCTATGTCCTCTTCTCTTACCACTTGCTACCTGGGAAAAGAGACTGACTCCCACCTTGCCTACAATCTCCTTTCAGTTAGTTGTAGAAAGTGATGAGGTTGCCCATGAGCCTACTTTTCTCTAGTTATAACAATCCCAGCTCCCTCAGCTGCTACTCATATGACTTACTCCCTAGACCCTCCACCACTTCCCTTGCCCCTCTCTGAACACGCTCCAGCACCTCAGTGTCTGTCTTGTACTGAGGGGCCCAGCACTGGATGCCATACTCGAGGTGTATCCTTGCCAGTGCCAACTACAGGGGGACAATCACTGCCCTGGTCCTGCAGGCCACACTATTGCTGATACAAACCAGGATGCCATTGGTCTTCTTGGCCACTTGGGCACACTGCTGGCTCATGTCCAGCTGCTGTCAGCCAGCACCCCCAGGTCCTTTTCTGCTGGGCTACTTTCAAGCCACCTTTCCCCAGCCTGCAGAGCTGCATGGGGTTGTTGTGACCCAAGGGCAAGACCTGACATGCTCTTTGTTGAACCTTATACCATTGGCCTCGGCCCATCAATCCAGCCTGTCCAGATCTCTCTGTGGAGCCTTTCTACCCTCCAGCAGAACGACATTCCCACCCAGCTTGGTGTCATCTGTGAATTTACTGAGGGCACACTCGATCCCCTCACTCAGATCCTCAATAAAGATATTAAACAGGACAGCCTCAATACTTCAGTTTCACTAGTGACCGGCCACCAACTGGTTGTGGCACATTCACCACTATTCTCTGAGCCCAGCCATGCAGCCAGTTTTTAACCTAGCTGCATTTTTCACCCAGTTAAACTTCTCATAAGTGAGTTAAAGAGAACACTGAAGCAATGTATTAAGAAAATAGTTTGAAATGATTTAAGGACAGATTAGCACTAAGTAGCAGCCCACCTCAGCCCTATTTTTAGGTTTTGGACTTGTTTTCTTTTTTTGCCTCCTTCTTATGTCTTATTAACTTTGCAACATTCTTTGCAGAAAGGCTTTGTCCACAAAAATCTAATGTCAATTAGATTCAGACTGGAAAGCTGCTTTAACCCTCTGTTGCCACCTCATTAACCATTCACGTATGATTCCAGTACTAACAGGGTCACCACCTCCAAATGCAAATGAAATCAGAGGGGAGACTCCAAGGCTCTAGAGAACTGTTGATACAAGCAGATGTCACATTGTCACACTGCCATTCAAGGTTCCTTTATTTACATGAATGGTAGTTATCTTTTATCCTTATTTCTTTCATCTTAGTATTGTGTTACCTATGACAGTAACAATTATACCAGCATACAGAAAATTAAGAAGCACTACACATTACAACCTAAGCACCACAAATGGTAATTGAGGCATATGAGATACAGTAAGAAGTCAGTCTTAATATTTAATGGAAAGTCTTATCTAAACAGAAGAAAAAACTGGTGAGGAGAAACTGTGGGATGTAGGCCATGTTGTGACTGAATCACATCAAGGATAAGTAGAAACAGACTTTCCTACACTATGCCTGCATATCTGTTTTAGACATCAGACTATTCCTGAAAAACTTTCAGGATGTGTGAATGCCAGAAGCCCACATTTAACCCATAAAAAGACAAAGCGTTGGCTGAAAATATGGTAGAGAAAGCAGCTTCTGGCTGCTAAAGGAAAACAGAAGCTTCTAGCAAAGACAGACAAGAAACTGCAGTCATGAAGTTATTTTGCTACATCCGCTACTGCATCCTGTGAAAATAGTCCATTAGCCTGTAACAAAATGGAAAATCCTTACCCATTTTTCTTCAAAGAAGACAAAGTTTTTAGAATAAGCTACAGTCTGTTTCACCTCCATCCCCAACAGTGAAATGTCCAGCAAGAAGTGAGGACAAGGAAGCCTATTCTGATTGGTTTTCCAATTATCTTTTTCTCCTGAATAGTCCTATTCTACTTAGGGCTACCACAATGACTGCTCTGTCTGTTCCCATCCACTCAGCTTATGATGTGGTTTGACATGGAGTAGCAGGGAAAGAAACACATGGTCAAGCTCTTTACTGTACTGTAACTCTTATCTCCTCAAATAAAAGAAAGAGTGCAGCAGCAGTGTCTTAGAAATCAAAGTCTGCTGCAGCTGATCCACAGTTTTGCCATAAGACAACAAATGGAAAAACACTGGATACATGCTTTCTGACCTTAGTGTAGTATCTTATGAGATTGATTGCTTTTTGTGCTAAAAGAACCAGGAAAGAAGAACTAAAAACTCGCATTCAGTAATTCAAAACTTAATTGCGCCTGAGAGAGCTAAAGGAGCACCTTTGTATTAGGCAAAGGTCCTGACTGCTCAAGAATTTCTCAAAAAATGAATGAGATTTTTCAAGTTAACTAAGCAATTTGGATGTCCTGTTCTTATCACCTGTAATAAGAATTAAAAACTCAATTTCCCTTAGCAGCTTAGAAGAATCACAGTTAGTTCAGTGACACATGCTCCCTTTGCCTGTCTCCTAGCTCTGCCCTCTTCTCAGTTTCAAATGACTGTGATGCCAAAGGAAGATCCCTCATTTTGGTTAAGTTTCTCTGAATGTTCACACAACTTTTGGAATCTATATCTCAAAGCAGGATCTTAAACTCTCTTCAAGCCAAAAATGAAAATATAAAAAAGGGAAGAAGAACTTTGAACAAGTCTCCTGCAAAGAAAATAAACCAGCTTCTGTAAGAGTCTTGGTACTGAGATAGCTACACGCCAAAAGGAAACTGCAGGGCTTTTTTGGGTTTGGTTTTTGCCTGTTGTGTTTTGTTGGTTTTTTTACTAGAAGCAGGTGGTTGAATATAAGTCCAACTGGAAATAAAAATCTATATTTATAGCATCAGCAGAATGAGGAAAGTGCTGGCATAGTCAATAAAATGCTCCATATTATTTCAGCTTAAATTTAAGAGCACTTTATCTTCCATATTCAAATAGCTTACAGAAAAGTACAAAAGAACAGATTTTCACCTCATAATTTGATTATTTGCATTTATTCAACTGGTACCAAAATTGTCATGAAGCAGAAATGTTGAATAAGAGGCTGAAAAGAGACTTTCTACTGTAGTCAGGCAAAATAAATCAGGAGAAATCCTCTTGACACCATTCTGTTGCCCCTGGTTACACTAGAAATTTGATAAATGAATCTAGTTTTTTTGCTTTCTGCTAAGAAGGGTGTGATAGAAAATAAGCAGAATTTATTTTTAAATGATTTCTCACCTTGTGGCGTACCTTTTATTCTGGATTGATTTAATATTTACCACTGCTAGCCGAATTGAAGAACACGAAAACATAAATTCTGGAAAGCAAAGAAAAAAAGGCAAATGAAAATCTGTAACCTTAAAGAAGTATGCCCATTTCTATGCATGGCATTTTCAAGTCAGCAGCATTGTCTTCTCACACATAAACCAAGAACAATGGCTTAAAAGCACTGTGCATAAGCAAACAGCTGCAAAGGCACTTATAAAGATGGTTGTGAACTTCACACACATTAGCAACTTTGATCTTTCAGAAAATGAAATATTACTGCATTTATGCCATTTTGATACCTAAAAGTGAACAACACTTTGGGTTCAATACGCTGGGCACTGTATAAGTAGGAAGTAAATTAAAAAACTGATCCGTTGAGCTTACAGCCATATAATAGGAAGTTGGCTATTGAGCAAGTACACATGATAACAAGTCTCTCATTGTTTCTGGAGGGAATGCCATGGTGCAGATATATTAAAATATCATGACACTGAAATCTATTTGCAGGCACATGTAGTTCATATGTACATGTTTGTGTGTAAAAAAATAGGTATATTTGCTTTGTTCTTTTCTTACTTCAAGTATTAAATGTATATTGTTTTTAGAACGTGACAAGGTTAACAAGGAAAAAATCTTGCTGTAATTTATTTTAATATATATGATCATGAGTACAGATGGGAAATGAAACAGTCTTGTTTTCATGATCCATGAAGCACATGACAATTAAGGTTTGTCCATAAGCTAGCTTCATGTTTGAGCAAAATGTGCTAATATAATGGGGGGAAAGAAATGGGGCAAAAAAAAGCTTTGTTTGTCAAGACAGTTGTCCTGAATGTCATTTTAAAAGTTACTTTAGGGCTTATGCCATGATATGTATCATACTTATCCACAATGAAACCCAAATAAATAATTCCATGGAGTGGCAAAATTTACTGGAAAAAGTGAAGAAAATTTACATTGTTTGCCTTATTGTAGTTGACCACATTTTTTCCAAGAGGTAGTGCAGGAAACTAAACTAAAATAAAATACAGGTTTTTTACCACCAGATCTGAGGTCCTTAGTGTCAAGTCTTCACAAGTAATCTGTTTAGATCCACTGCTCTTGAACTGAGGATATAAACCATTACAGTGAGAAAGAGAATACTCTAGCTGGTATTTTTCACCTATTCACTCTCCCCGTTCACTGCATGGAACCCTCAAATACAGATTAAAACCTAGATCTCGTTCAGATGTGTTTTGGGATTTATTCTTCATACAAAGTAGCGGTCAGCCTCACCTCCACCTGCACAGTGTGTACAGGTAATTGATGGGGATACCAAATAGGCTGATGCTGGAAGAAAAAAAACCCTTGCCACTTACCAGCACCATGGAGAGCACAGAAGAAAGATAGATTTCACCAGCTGTGTCACTTGGAAGGCAAACAATAAAGAAAATCTGTATCTGAAACATGGTTTCTGAGGAAATCACCAGTATTCAAACTCCTCCGTAACTGCGCTAGAAAAATTAAATGGTGGAAAGTAGATTCTAGTGAGTTTGGAAGGTATTTCAACCCCTGAGGCTTGACACAATCCATTGAATCTACAACAGAGATGATCTTTGAAGAAGGATATGTGCTATAATCTAAACTATTGCTACTTCCATTCTTCCACAGCTAGGTACTTTTGCCAAAAGAGAATTTTGCTTTTGTTTTCTGGGCTCATCTGAAATAAGGTTTCTCATCCATTAATCCATTATACTCTAAAGCAGGATCCCATTCACTAGAAGGGAACATTTGCTATTGCTACCTCAGGAAATGAAGAAGCAGGCTGAAACCATGGTAGATTGCTGGGAGCAGAGACAGACAGAAGATTAATCTGAGCTCTCCTGTGCCTCCTGAAATCTCTTATCTTTCTGCATTTGCATTTGACACCTCCAAAAGATTTTGTCTGACTTGCACCACTGTACCCTCCTCTGCAGCAGCATGTGAAGTGCAAGGAATTTGTGGGCTAAACTTAACTCTCAATAATGTTAATAATCTACTTTATTTTCATGTTATTTTATTTTCCTTTCATTCGCTAATCTGATTGACAGTCTAATGTACTGCAATATAGCCTTCAGTACGACATGAAAAGAAAGAGCCGTTGAATCTATCACTGCATGGAGAACATTCAATTTTTTTCCTCGAGAGATTCCTCCACCCTAAGCTTTAGGTTTCTTTTATGCAATTCCAGTTACTTTTTGGGACTACCTGACACTATCTCAAGAGGTGGAACATGTTCCTATAACACAAGATCTATTGAGCAATTTCCAGTTCTAAACAGTAGAAGAAACTACTAGTTTTCTCCATGATAACAAGGTAGATAAAACAACCATCACATCAGGCAATCACTGACAAATTCATTAAAATAATCCATATTAAGGTGAGGTTCTAAACAGAAAAAAAAGTTTACTCTCCAGAACTGCTATTTTCCTTTTAAAAAAAACAACAAACAAATTATAATACCCGTAGACATCTCTTAACAGACAAACACCACTCCAGATTTTTAAATGCACCCAAAATTTCCTTGGCCAGTCACTTTCAAAAATTTTAAGAATATTTATACATTTACAAATGCACCATAGAGGATTTGTCACACAGTTAGTAGCCCTATATTGGATACCACGGACATCTTTAAATAAACAAATCTTGGCTTCTAAAGTTTATTTTAAGAAATTCCTGGATTTAATATTTTTGTATTTTAAAAATTTAATGGGAAATGGGAATTCACACTACTTACCAGGTAATAAGATCAGTTCACAGAGACTGAGTTATTCTCACATGGTGGAATGCTCATAGTGAATTTTCTGTATCATATACTTTCCCACATAGAGCTGCAGATGACATGCTATAAAAAAAGGGCTTTGTTCATCTGCTCTACTATCTGGACTGGGGGAGAGGCTGGTAATTCATGCTGGGAAAGCATGAACAAATATGAAAATATTGAATTAAGAAACACAAAGTTATGGCAAAGGAACTGACCTTGCTGTCTACAGATTCATCGGCAGCCTGTGAGATCTGGTCTAAATTTCTTCTTTCTCAGCTACAGGAGATTCCTCATGGAAGCCTTGTTTTGCCTCTGATCTTGGAAGGATGAGTTTCAACTTTAGTAATCGATGGGAAATGAAATACAGTAAGAAGTTAGTAAAATACAGGATTGGATAGTAGAGAAGAATAGAAGTTATAGCTTGCATAAAAAATATATGACATTAGAACTTAGAACCTTGTTTAAGTAACATTGAAATTATTTGGTTTCACAGGACCTGGTTTATTGATTAATAGCTAGAGGATACATTCAGCTAGTTAAAGCTGTAATCACCAGCTGGAATATCTTATTTACCTCATCAGTCCCTAAGTGGAAGTTATATTTTTCTGAGCTATTTTCCAATAACTTTCCTATTTATATAACTCAAAAGCACAAGTGATGGAGAGCACACTTATTTTATTATAGGAAAATAATGATAATAAATTTAATCTATTACTTTTGCTAATAAAGCTCTTTGCTGTATGTACAAAGATTAATAGATTACATCCATTATGTAAATTATTAATATCACTGAAACCAAACAGCATCTCACCTTAAAAATCTACAGACCTTTTATGCATGTCTGCAGTGTATCAGCTCTAGTGCACTGCAGATAATACACTGCTTTCACATGGAACAGGCATGCCATGCAAAGGGCTTAGAGACAATGCAGCCCTCTGAATTATATAAATGTTTGCATTTTAACGGGCCTTATGGAATTTTTTGTTGGCTTTTATGAGCTTGGCAGGCTATCACATTTTGCTAATGGATATCAGATCATCCTTGCCTGGCTTGTAGAAAATATAGCTGTCAGCTAGTAACACAAGCAGAAGGCTGTAACTCAGGATTTCTTAGCTGTATTCAAAATCTCTGGGCCTCTAACTCTCTGGAGAATACAGTAACAAAATTTGCTTTTCAAAAGGAAGATTTTTCCATTTCCCTAAGGATTATAAAGCCAAGGAGTTATGGTTCACCCATACATATATGAGGAATGATAATTGTGATGAAGGTTGGTATGTGGTAATAGGCATTGTTATTAGAGAATAAAACCTTTTTCAAGAAATGCAACCCCTGCTGCCTAAAGTGCTTCAAATGATGTTGGCAATGTGATGACAGCAGTGGCCTGCCCTGTAGTCAGCGTTTCCAACAGCTCTAAATTAAATGCTGTTGCAGAGCAATGGCAGTACATGAAATAAAATTGTCATGAGAGATGCACACCAACTAGACTATGTTTTTTATGCAGTTCAGTGGTATGTTGCATGAAAGAACCACTTCTTGCCTCAGTGGTTTTGAAATGCCTGAAAAACATGATTCATCTCCTAAAGTATTTAGGAAGGTTTGTCTCTTTGCCTTTGGTTATAGATGAGAAATGCTGAAATGAATGAAAACCATGCATCTTCTGTCAAATGTCAGACCAAGCACTCAGACCACTACTACTACAAAAGCATTTTAATTTGGTCTTTATACAAACTATGTTCCATAGTTTCTCTATTCTCTAATCCAAGTTTGTTGAAAGAAAGCATTTCCAGAGTTTCTTCAACTCTTTAATAGATCAAGTAACAAACATAAACCTTTCAAATTACTGCTGCCAATGTTTATTCTAGGGAATTGGTCTTCACATTACTCTATTTGCCATAACACTGAGTTGTGGCCAACCTCATCTTCATCTTTAAGTCAAGATTGTTTTGCCTCTACATGAGCCAAACACTTGGAACTTCCCGATTCTCAGCTTCTGCTTTAGAACTGAAGCCAGAAGACTTTGCTGTGAATGTCAGTGAAACACATTTGATAGTTAATGACTAGTTACTGCCTTGCAATCAACAGTCACCTGGAACTATTTCTGAGGTGTGGGTCTATCTGGCATGATTAAAAATAACAAGTTGTCCTTGAGAATGAGATTAACCTGTACATCCATTTTGCCGTTCAAGACCACCACCAGCTCAAGACACTGGAAGTACTCAAGTCATTGAGAACTGAAGGAAGTATGTGCATGCCATCTTAGAGAACTGCACACAAAAAGGCATGTGAAAGATCAATTTTTCTTATAAGGGTTAAATTACTGAAGCAGAAACCCAAATCACTGCAAACAGGAGGAGGCATACATTTAAAAAAATAAAAATTTTGCTCACGTGGTCTTTATGGTGTAAGAGGAAAAGTCAGAAAGACAGTTAAGAGATGTACTTGTTGATGGGAAAATTATTTTCTCAGTGTGATGAAAGGCTCCCTCCACACCCTGTATTAATAGAAGGATTTTCTCTGTGCTTGTTCAAACAGGAAAGCTACAAACCATCTCATTTCAGTATAAACACTTTCCTAAAATGCATTCTGTTCTGTTCAAAAGATCAACTCTTCCTAGATTTTCAACAGCTGTTGTAATTGTTTTTCATAGAGATCAACTTTAATTGTAACAGCCCTATTGTCTGTGTCCTTCTGAATTGTCAATTACTTAAATGAAGAAATAAAAGCTTGAAACCGCATTGTTGCAATTGATTTCTATTTTTCAATTGTCTTATCAGAAACAAAGTAATGAATTTCATCTGTTGAGGCACACAAAATACTTTCCTTAAAAAATTTAAAAAAAAATAGATAAAAATCCATTACTGTTTCACTTGCATTTTTTAAGAGAAAAGTTTGAGTCTGTCATTCTAGTCCTCTGCTATAGTTTTGGAAATATGCATAGCATTCCAGTGAGTATATGGATTATAAAGAAAAATGTTTTTCCTCAAACATTCTAATAACTTTGCATTTTCTGCATGTATAATCTAGTGTCCCCTAACTAGGATAGTACTTATGCCCATGTCATCTCCGAACCTGCTCTTTCCAACCAGTGTGTGATAGGTTAGTTCCACACATGGTGTTCCCATTCAGTCTTAGGACCATCAATTGTAAGGATTTGTCCCCGTGCCTTCTTCCCAGGACAGGCAGATGGGAATTGGCTGCTGAGGATTTGCTGATCCAGAAGCCTTTAAATGGTCACTGCCACACTGCACCCACCCCCACCCCCCAGTCATCATTGCCAGAGAGGAAGTACATCAGCCCCTACAGAGGGCAACAATTCTGCTTTGCTTTGGATATAGACGTGACCTCAGCCATCAGCCAGTCCTGTTCTGTCCAGATACTGACACTTCTGCTGGCCTCTGGTTTTGCGCTGATGTCTGGCTTTCAACCAACAGCTGGAACAGTTCCAGGGGCAACTAACTGATAGGGAAGGCTGCTAACGTGGCATGGGTAGCAGGCAGGAGCACCTGAGGCAGAGACAAGCCTTGGGACACCTGTATGGTGAGCTACAGGGTGGTTTCTAACAGCAAAAGCCCTTACCAAGTGGAACTAGATGCCAGAGGAACCTAATAGGGCTCTGAGACAACACAACCAATACTGAGCAGAAGACCAAAAAGATAGGGAAGGGAGTGGAAAGGTGCCTTGCTGGAAGCCTCAGCAAAGTATGCAGGCGCAGGAATGGTGGTGGGGCCAAAACACTACCAGCGTGAGCACTGTTGCCATGGCCCATTGCAGCAGACCAAAATGATGAAGTGTGCTGTACTTGATACTCAACCCTAGACATGGGCAGAGTGTGACCAGCCCAGTTCATCCATGAATTCTCCTGGGTGTGTACATAAATCCTGGAGAGTTAAGTGAGGTTTTGGTTAGTGCTAATTCCTGCTTTTGGGACTGCTGATGGCAGCTCTTGGTCCCCATCCCCAGAGCTGTCCCCTGTGTTTCCCTGGCCCTGCCTGGTGCAGGTAGATGGGCACCACAGGGCACTTGCAGCAGAGTGATACTGTGGGCCAATAGGAAGCCAGCCTGCTCTCTCTGTGAGAGCCTATTCAGCCCATCATGTTCTCAGTGCAAGAGGAACATGACCAGAGTACAACAAAATGCCTACCACAGAGCCATTAACTCCTGGAAGACAGTAAGAAAGAGTTCCTAGACATCCAGAAGCCCACAGCTCTCATCACCTCATACACTCCCTGCCATCCTCTCCACAGCACACCCCATTCCCAGCTGAGCAGGAGACTGCATAGACAGTATCCAGAACTCCAATGGGTGTACTCCAGTGTGACATTTGGGCAGTCCTTTTCCACAGCCATCCTGATAGTCTCAATCTGGTGATGCGTCTGGAGCTTCAGAAGGTCCATGAAGCCAAATAAGAGTTCATCTTTTGTATCTGGGATGTGCCAGAAAGGTAAGGCTAATGCTCTTAAACACAGCTCTTGTAAAATGTCTGTATGTATTGAAGAGATAAATATTGACTCAATAATCCCTGTAGGGATGCACTGCAGGGAAGTGATACCTCTGGACAAAGGGAAATGAGTTGTGGCTTTGCAGTACCATGAAGGTAAAGGACAAAGACATTCTTAAACAGGCCCATGAAAGAAATAATTTTACAGCACAAAGGCCCAGAGCAAGTTGGAACACAATGGTCAACTGGAGTAAGAAGAACCAAACTCAGGTGTTCTGTGCCCCAGAACAAGGGATTGCAAAAAGTACATATCTTGTTGCTGCTGAGAGTGTTAGAGGCTGTTGAGTAACTGCATAATTTGGTCTATGTGCATCACAAAACTTTTGAAGCTGGTGGGGTTTTATCCCAGTTAAAGGAAAAGAGTTATTTGACTTCTCAGAAACAACAGAAAAAAAAGATATGTCACAGCCCCTCAGTCTGGCACACAGCTAACACAGTTAAAGGCATTATCACCTGCAAATATCCACCCTGCTCCTCTGCTTGAGATTATGCACACTTTACATTCAGAAAAGCAAATGTGGTCTTTAGAAGACCAAAGGCTTATGGACACATTTTTAGCATCAGAAACAGTACCATGTGCTACTGCAATACTGCAACAGTTTTCTATTACAGCTTAAATCCAGGTTAAGAAAGTAGTATAATGGATTTCTTAACTGTCGCTTTTAGCAACAGCTTTCACCCTTGTGAGGACACGTCAGAAATCAGCCAGGTCTTTCTTATCCAGGACTGAAACACAGTGGTGCAGGAGGTTCTTTGTTGGTGCTTTGTTTTATAATTTATATGTTTTCCTGGGTTTGATAGGCTTCATTGTTGCCATGTCCTCCCTGAATGAACTTTAGAAGAAAATTACGAGGAAATACTCCTCTTGTTTGTACAATTTAGGTATAAGCATACTGTACAGTAAGAATCTTTATCTGTGTAATCCCTTTGACCTCTTAACAGATTTGTCTTCTCATCTAGATGTGTGGCTGGCTTTCCTCATGACGGGCAATGTAAAACTCCTCTTCTAGCAAGAGCCTTTGAAGACCACTCAGGGCATTTCATATTGCTTTTATATAGAAATAATCTACCTTAATTCAATTTTTATATTTCTTTGACTTCAGAGATATTTTCATAATTCAGTGGCTCAGAATCAGGAAACCAGATTCCCTTTAGAAGGAACACCAGTCTTGTTTCTTTCTTTTTTTTTTAAAGTGAAGGTACTCACTTGTGATGAGAAGAGCATCCCATTGCAACCTGAATGCACTATCTTAGCTGATGCACACAGGAAAGAAACTTTAGCCCTTCTCAGGATGTTCTAATATACAGCAAGACCATTTACAATGCCTGTACCTCAGTCACCTTCTCTATATGATTTAGGAGAAAATCAGCTATGCACCACTTCTCAGCATTACGTGAGTTTCATCTGCAGTGTTACTCTATTTCATTGTCATGGCTCCCACCACTATCCTTCCTCCATCCCAAACAGTCTTTCCTATAATACTTAGTCATCCAAGACAAACTCTTGCTATCTGTTTCACTCTGGTACCTTGGTACTGTCCCATCACTGAGTGCAAATAACTCTTTGCTAATACCAATCTCATCGCCTGTCTTGCTGATCCCTTTCTGCAACTTTTTGCAGTTTTATCCTTGGCATTATTGTGTCTGTTTGTTGTGTTCCAAAAGAATGTGATTCTTGTATTTAGAAATTCATTAATATTCAGAGTCTGTGCACTGCACAATGTGCATAGTGCTATGAGTACATAGCACACAGAACTCTCACTCACACCTTGCATTAGGTGGTTGTGGCAAGAATGAGTAAATAGAATAAAATTGTTATTACATATTCACCACATGTTGGGGCCTGGCCAGCTGAGGAGCTGTAACTTGAGCAGCAGTTAGAGGAATGCTTCAGCAATTAAAAACAAGACACACAAAGTAGGTCTCGCTGACCTTGTTTCCATCTTCAATCATTCCTGTGTCTTCAGTCCATCACTTTGGTCTTATTTTCTCCTGCTGCCAGAGTTTTTAGGTCTGGTTTAGTCTTACTGTCTTTATAGATAAGATAAGTCATTTTGTTTTGCCGCTAGAATAGTGCTATTATTTAGATTCTCATATATACTATGTAATCCTTGCTATCAGTTTCCCAGAATGTAAGAGCAGGATGCAGCTTAAAATTGTAACCTATCATAAGTAAGAATTGTACACACTGGCAAGCAGAGCAACCAATCCAAAGCCGTGTGATCAGTGGGTAGCTGCATGTACAGGAGACTTTATACTATAAATACTGTAAGGTGCCCAAAATAAAGTTAGCTATCAGAGCATCATATTGCCGTGCTGTAGTCCATTCCTTGCAAGGACCCCAACAACCACATATGCCTTCGAAGCCTGTACATGTTGTGCCATGGATGCATAAGTAGCACAGGGAACACAGACCAGAAATCCACAAGTCTCTTTAGGATTTTATGACACTTTTGACTATAAGGAAAAGTTGACTTATCTCCAGTCAGCAACTTCAACTGAATGCATGTCAAATATAAGTACTCACAGCATACGAGTCTCAAGTGTAATTGTAATTGTGAGTTTTAGTTGCTGCCTGAAACTAATGTTTGTATACAGCAATTTAAATTGTAACTGACACTACCAAAATTTGAAATTTAATTCAACTACTTATGAAAACTGTGAGTGCTATAAACTGAATCTGGGAGCATTTGCATGTGTGAGTCTCACATATAAAAAGGAATGGACAAAAATTTCAGCTCAACACCTTGCTAAAGCTTTGACACCAAGCCTAGAACTGTTGATTCCTTTCTTAGTACAAGAATCATTAGATCCTTATACACTATAATAATGTGGAATACATTCCACGTAGATTTTAGAAAGGATTGGATATGGAGTGTGTATTGGGTTTGTATGGCAAAGTTATGAGGTTATCAGCAGGGTGGATTATAGGGATGGCGGCTTCTCCGAGAACCTGCTAGAAGCTTCCCCTGTATAGAATGGAGTAAACATCAGCCAGCATCAAGACAGAGCCACCACTGCCAAGGTTGAGCCCATCAGTGATGGTAGTAGTACCTCTGATGTAATATACTACAGAAGGAAAAAAAAATCATTCAGCCAGAAGAGGAGTGAGAATACATGAGAGGAACAGCTCTGCAGACACCAAAGACAGTGAAGAACAAGGAGGAGGAGGTGCTCCAGGCAGTAGAGCAGAGATTCCCCAGTGGCTGTGGTGAAGATCATGGTGAGGGAGGCTCTCCCCCTGCAGCCCATAGAGGTCCATGGTAGAGCAGATATCCAAAAACCGCACATGAAGGGCTCCCATGCTGGAGCAGGTGGATGCCTGAAGGAAGCTGTGAGGAAACATACCTGGAGCAGGCTCCTAGTAAGACCTGAGGCCTTGTGGAGAGAACAGCCCACACTGGAGCAGGTTTGCTGGCAGGATTTGTGACCCCACAATGGACTGCTGGAGCCATTCATTAAGGACTGTAGTCTGTGGGAAAGACTGACATTGGAGACCTTCCTAGAGGACTGTGTCCTGTGGGAGAGATCCTATGCTGGAGCAGGGGAAGTGTGTGAGGAGTCCTCCCAGTGAGGAAGAAAGAGCTTCAGAGATGTGTAATGAACTGACCCCAGTGCCCATTCCCCATCTCCCTGCACCGCTGGGAAGGAGGACATAGAGAAAAAAGTTAAATTTGGGAAGAAGGGAGATGTGGGGGGAAGGTGTTTTTAAGATTTGGGTTGACTTCTAATTATCCCACTCTTATTGATTGGTAATATATTCAATTAATTTCCCCAAATCAAGTCTGTTTTGCCCATGATGGCAATTGCTGAGTGATCTTAACTCAATCCATGAGCCTTTAATTATATTTTCTCTTCCCTGTTCAGAAGAGGAGGGGAGAGATAAGAGCATCTTTGGTGGGCACCTGGCATCCAGCTAAGGTCAGACCACCACAGAGAGAATCAATCAAATTATCTTGTAATGTGTTATGACTGAATCAGTGCAGGATCATTTTTGTTCACCTGAACAGCCCTTATGAGATTCACTCAGTTTCGGTTTCTCTTCTCATTGCCCAGCAGTCTCCTATTTCATTATGGAACTATAGCCACAAGTGGCATTTTACTTCCCTGTCAATTTAGGATATATCCTTGGTCTTTAATGTTGTGAATGAGCATACCTTAAGGTTCAGTGCTTACACTTTTCTGGCTGAAAGCACACCATTTTCTCAACTTTCTCCACCAGGCAGTTATCTCAGTTTCTCATGCATAAACCCAGCACTGCCTGATTGGACATGTACTATTAAACCTGTTTTTAAATTGGTATAGTTTTAAACAAACATTATTTACACTGCTTCAGCTACTGAAATATCTACTGCTGTTTGACTGTTTCCCTTGAAAACAATGAGATGGTGGTCACTGCTGCAGGCAGGTTGGCATTTCTGTTTGCTTGTCCAATGAGTCTGGCTTCTAAAGAGGAAGTTGCAGGGCACTTTTAGATTCCCTGGACTGTGAAACAGCAAGCACATACAAAGCAAAGTCCCAGACTTCAAGTACAGCAGGTCTTCTTCAATCCTGCACATCTGCACCATCCACCAGCTCCCAGGGTTCTGCTCTTGTGAGTCTGTAAGGCACACAGTCCTTTTAAACACTTCATGGCATAACTGCTTTTGCCACAATTCTGTCATGGTCTTGTGGACACTAAGAACCTACACATATCTAAATGTCAAATGGATCATGCCTCTGATATTTTAGAATATTGACAGATTTGTTGTTGGTTGTTTTATAGGGGTTGGTTTGATTTCTGGTTGTGCTTTGATGGCAGAAGAAATTAACAAGATTCTGCTTTTCATAGACTCTCCTGAATAAATCTGCAGGGGAGGTTAGGGGACGATAAATCACAGAATGATCAAGGTTGGAAGATCCCTTTGAGATCATCTAGTCCAACCATCAACCTAGAGCATCAAAACCTCCCCTAAACCATATCCTCAAATGCCACATCCAGACTCCTCTTGAACACTTCCAGAGATGGTGACTACACCATCTTCCTGAGCAACTTATTCTAATGTCTAACTAGTCTTTCAATGAAACAGAATTAATTAATATCAAATCTGAACCCCCTGTTGCACAACTTAAGCCATTTCTTCTCATCATTTGACTTGAGACATGTCAGAAGAGACCAAACCCCACCTCACTACAACTTTCTTTCAGGTAATTTTACTAGCAGGGAGGTCCCCCACAAGTTTCCTTTCCTCCAGGCTGAACATCCCCAGCTCCCTCAGCTGCTCCTCATAACATTTGTGCTCCAGACCCTTCATCAGTGTTTTTGGCCTTCTTTGGACATGCTCCATCACCTAAATGTCTTTTTGAAATCAGGGATCCAGACTTGGACACAGTACTCAAGGTGCTGCCTCTCCTGTGCTGAGTACAAGGGCACAATCACAGTCCTGGTTCTACAGGCCACACTATTGCTCATACAAACCAGGATGTTATCGGTCACCTTGGTCACCTGGCCACACTGCTGGCGCATGCTGAGCCAGCTGCCATCTAGCACCCCCAGGTCCTTTTCTGCTGAGCAGCTCTCAAGTCACTCTCCCCCGGCTTGTAGCATTGCACAGGGTTGTGACCCAAGGGCTAGACCCAGCACTTCACCTTGTTGAACCTCATACTGTTGGCCTTGACACATTCATCCAGCCTGTCCAGATCCCTCTGTAGAGCCTTTCTACCCTCTAGCAGATCAACACTCAACATAACTCGGTGTCCTCTGTGAATTTACTGAGGGTGCACTTGATTCTCTTGTCCAGATCATCAATAAAGATATTAAACAGGACTGACCCTAATACTGAGCCCTGGGGAACCTCACTAGCAACTGGCTGCCAACTGGAAATAGTGCTATACACTGGCTCTCTGAGACCAGCCAGCCAGTCAAAGAGTGCGCTTGTCATGGGTGCCAATGGATGCCATGGGTGCCAACTTCTCCAGGAAAATGCTGTAGGAAAACAGTGACAAAGGCTTTATTGAAGCCTAAGCAGATGACATTCACAGCCTTTCCCTCATCCTCTAGGTGTATCACTGTCATAGAAAGAGGTCAGGTTGGTCAAGCAGGACCTGTCTTTGCTAAACACATGCTGGCTGGGCCTGAGCCCCTGATTGTCCTGTAAGTGCCAAGTGATAGAGCATAGGATAATCTATTCCATGACCTTCCCCAATACCTAAATCAGGATGACAGGCCTGTACGCCCTAGACTGTGCTTCTGACCCTTCTTGTAGATGTGCATCACACTGGCTAACCTCCAGCCAACCAGAACATCCCCATTTATCCAGGACTACTGGCAAATGATTGAAAGTGGCTTGGCAAGCTCTTTCACCAGCTCCCACAGTACACTTGGCTGAAAGCCATCAGTGTCCATATACTTGTGGGTGTCTAACTGGCATAGCAGGTCACCATTTCTTCCTGGATTATGGGGCCTCCACTCAGCTTCCCATCATTAACTTCCAGATCTGAGAGCTGGGTAACCTGAGGACAACTGATTTTGATATTAAAAACTGAGGCAAAGAAGGCATTAAGAACCTGAAGTGCATTAAATACCATGAAGCTTGCCAAAGAATTTACGCAGTAAAGTGTAGCACTGAAAACATGAAAACATCAGCTTGCCCATCAACCCCTCTTTCTTTCAGTGTCATATGTAGTGAGTGCTGTATTAACGTGTATTTGAGAGACTACATCCTGCTGTCTTGGCACAAGCTTTTTGGTATAGAAGTAACTAATTGAGCTATTATTTCTATCTTCCCTGTGCAAGGACTTAACAATGTCTTGCTGGTTTTCTTACATTTGAACCCTCTATTTTCCTATAAACAAGCAAACAGAAGGCAGAGAGGCAAAAATATACTAGTGATATAGCCTGCATAACCATGGTAATTTATGAAACATACAATCAGATTTTTCTGGAGCAGCTTGAAAATTAAATTTAGTTCCAGAAGGGAAATCAACCAATAGCAACAAAACCCGGTCCCACACCCCCATACCCCAGCACATCACATTATGGGGCAGCATGTTGTCTGTTTATTACAGTACCCAGATTAGCAGAGCAAGTGGATTAGCTAAAAGAGAGACAAAAAAGACTCGAGAATAATTCTGAGTTTATCTCGGAGGCTTAAATCTAATCATCTCTCTCTCTCTTTAGCTAGTAATGGTAGTAATGCCTACCAACAATTCAACTGCTTGGGCAATATTTTAATTGCAATACCCACAGGAAACAGTCCCAAAAATCTAAGCATGTATCCAAGCAATTTCTTCTACTATAGATGGCTTTATTTTCATAATAGCTACATTATTATGACTATCTGGCATAGTCATATGTGTCCCGTCCCAGGTAAGGAAATTAATCTTGTCCAAAACTCACTGGTGTTAGCACTGGAAGCACCCTCTCAGCCTGTGACAGGGCAACTATCCCATTCATTTTCTGGTTCAGCCTTTGGTAGACGCAGACATAAGCAATGAACCTACAGTTCCCTGGCACCCAATCATTTTTGCCCCGTTACTGCAAGTCTGAAGTTTCAAGGCTGGTGTTAAGTGACTCCCAAGCAAGCAGCAAAGTTTGGGCCACATGTGAGCCCTCAAAGGGCTCCTGGTAAAAGACTTAGAGTAGCCTCCTGAGAAAAAGCACTCCTAAGAGCTGAAGGAATGCTTCTGTGATGTAACTTTACTGTAAATAGATTCAATCATCTTCCTTTCATTTCTCAGTCTGTGAATATTATAAATAATTGTAACTGTTGTTTGCTTTGGATGTCACGAATCAATGCTTCCATTTTTATTTTTACCTTAATCCATTTTGTGCTAGGTGTGATTTAAGGTTTCTGGATATCAGCCCATCTGGATATCACAATATTGGCACACAATATTGTGAACCTGCTATCTGTGACCCTCGGGTTTCCCGGCACAGCACTCATTAGAGGACAGGAGAAATGAGCTGCATGGCAAGTAAAGACCTGCACCCAGGAGCAGCGGTTGTGACTGCCATGACTACTGCTGATGCTGAAGGCCCACTACCATTCATTAAGATACCAGGATGCTGGGCTGGCACTGGGGGATCACAGCAAGTTTATCAACATCCTTGCTATGTGTTTATAGCTGTTCACCTATCTTATCACAGCTGTCTAGGACCAAAGAGATGAGAAAAATAGGGAATTGCTGTAGAAACTTCACTAAAGGTCATCATCTGAACACACTAGATATTATTGGAATAGAAGGCATTGACAGAAATGAAGAGTAGTAGGATGCCTCTGCCTACAGAATGCTGTTCTAGCATGTTGTGACATACTATCTCATATTTTCAGTCTCACTGATGCCCACAGTTTGCTTTCAGCAAGCTCAGGCTGCAGGATGGGATTAGGATGGTTATGACAGATTTTACAGAATGTGTAAACCACAAGGACCACTTTCCACTTATAGTTTCTTTGGCTGATGGCCATTTTCACCTTGAAAGAGCAGGAGCAGAAAATCTGAGTCCTGTCTGACTGATGAGGCCGAAAAAGAGTATAGCTTCTGTCAAAAAAATTTTGTTGCTCACTCATGTTGCTGCACTCTCAGTGTGAATGAGTACAGCTTTAAATATACACATGCATGGTTTTTCCCACT
>NW_008674136.1:0-21509 GCF_000695815.1 Acanthisitta chloris
TACTTCAGCTCAAACCAGCACAATAACAATACCCTTTCTCTACACTCCACACAGAGACCAAGTACAAGGGCCTAACCCAATAGTGTTTCACCTCAAAAGGTGGAAATTCCCAATCTTTGTTTCCTCAGTATTATTCACAGTCCCAAAACACACAACAGAGAAAAGGTCTTGCTAGCCCTTCACATCAGGCCTGCCCAAGGTGGCAAAAAATAAACTCTGAAAGGATTACAAAAGGAAAATTAACTGCTACACAGTAGGAGAAGTAGGAATCAGAAGAGCTAGAAGGCTGCTGATAGAAAGCAATGAGCTGCTTTGTCCCTTCCACAAAACAGTGTTCAAAAATTTGTCTGTGAATATTCTGTGTCTGCAGTGTTCTGTGGTAAAGAGTTCCAGCCAAGACTAAAGACCCAAACTTGAGTCTAGCTGCAGTGTCCATAAACCATTCACCAACCATGGGGTATGAGCTTATCATATCAACTGAAGTCAGCAATTAGCCAGAGTTTGTTTGTCGTTGACACTGGGATTTATCACAGCACCACCACTGTCTAGTTGCTGTGGCTGGAAATGGAAACACTAATCTGCCTCGCTGGCTTGGAATGAGTAAATCCTGAAACACATATGACATGTTTAAAAGTAGACCAAAGGAAGGAGATTTGCCAAAAGTACCCAAACAATCACTTTCTATGCAGAGCCATAAGTTTTCTTTAGGAGCAGTGATAACTGAACGCCCTAGAAAGGCAGATATTCATTCAGACAATTGCAAAGATGACTCACAGCATTCCAGAGCTTTCAGCCTGCCTTGCTGTGCATCACTATGCATTTCCAAGTCAGCTTGGAGAAGTTTGACAAACACCTATTATCACAGAAAATAACAGCTTGATGGAGCATTCCTGGTCACAGTGATTTCTCCATAGCTGAACTGGCTCAAGAAAAATAGAGGGTCAACACATTGTAAAGATTTATTTGCTGGAGACATCAAGTTTTTATCTAAGCAGCCTGACAGCCTTTCAAGTATTTATACAGGTACAGTTTATAGGTTATAACACATGACATTACCAATGTATTCTGCCCTTTGAAAGAACTCTTCCTTATTTTTACAATTTAATATTCACTGCTGAGCTGTCCTTGCTTGTAAAGGACTGTCAGGTTCAAATGTAGAATTAGATGATCCAAGACATCCTGTCTCTGGTGAATAAAAATTTTAAAATATTGAATTTGCCAGAAGAGTAATAAGGATGCCTATTCTGTATTTGCAGGCTATTATCTCTATTTTCCCATGTTGCACAAATTGAAGGGTTTGCACACAGGCTGGTTCTTGCTGAACCTAAAGAAAGGCTTGGCAATGTTCCTATTTATTATGCTAATCCTCATGTGTCACAGCATTAATTTATCATTAAATGTTAAGCAGAAATAATCAATGCACAGAGCTGAAAAAAAAGGGTTGCAAATTATGCCTAGTTACAAAATTCCCAGACTGATTATTCTTCAGTGGAGTTACCACAGGCAGCTGAAGGTACCAAGAATAAATGCTCTGTCAATGAAAGGGCTGAAGGAAAAAGAGTTATGCAATATGGATTAAGTGACATAGTGAAATAAAGGATTTCAGTTGCACAAAGCTCTCAGCACTCTGGCAACATCCTCTGAGAAGATTTTCTGCATATGCAAAGAAATATTTCAGGTTCAAGAGCGTAGACCACTCCCTACTTCATTTCAGCATTCACTGAAAGAACAGAGGCATCATTCACATCAGCTAGTCTCCTGGAAAATATTTTGGAAAATCTGGAATTATCTCAGTGCAGATGGATGAGGCCAAGCCAGTGCTGATAGAGCACTGGGCTCAGCAGAAAGCTGCTGTTACCTGAGTCAGCATGACAAGCACAACTTGGCTATAAGGTCTGATTTTCAAGTGTGCCCAGCACCAGCCTCCCTGGTATGCCACAGACTTCATCAATCCACCATCACTACCTGATCAGAACCTTGAAAGAAATGGAGACTTCTCTGCACTGTTTTTCTTTAGGTGATTTTTCTTCACAGCATTATATGAAACAGCTCCTTTTATTTGTCTAAGGACAGAAATTATATGCATTTTTAGTTTTACTTGCAGCAGTCAATATTGGCGTGAAACAATACACTTAGGAACTTCATAAAATGAGACAAGGGTAAGATATCTCGAGCTAAAGTGCTTGTAAATGTTTTGATTTTGAAATAACTAAATGAATATAAACAGACTGGTAAATAAACTTTCAGACCACTTCAACAGTAGAAGTCATTAAGGATGGCTGAAGTACTCAATAAGATATAGAAGGTTATTAACACATTGCTACAGTTCATCTGAAGCTCCTTAAGCCTTTAAATACTTCCTTATTACAGAGAATGTTTGCCATAAATTATATATGTTTAGGGAAATTTTAATTACGGTTGCCAATGGCTTCTCACACATAAACCCATTTAACATTCCCATAAACATCCAGAAGTTTATAGGAACAACTGTGAGCATTCATTTTATCACAGCTAACACTGCTTTGCTTGTAAAGATTATGGGGTTTTGGGTTTTATGGCATTCCATACTCAAATCCATCAATTTCCATGTTCCTCCCTGTAACAATTGCATATTCTATCTTACACAATCCATACTATCATTAAGCATTCATTGACTGATGGAGACCCACAGCATCAAGACAGAAAAGTTAACATGGAACAAACCAGAAGAGTCAAGATACACTAGAAAACATGAAATAAATAGATTTGCTTGAAAACACTGGTCATATGAGGTGTTTTGTCAGGCATCTGCCTATAAAACTCTACTGAAATCTCCTGTATGGTGCAGGCTGCACCTCCACAGCAGCTGCTTCTCCAAAAATGTTGCATTCATGCTCAGCTTTGTTACTACATCTTTTATGTGCTGTTTCAACAAGAGCACCTCATTCTTGGATGCCACCCAGAGGGACCTGGACAAGATCAAGAAGTGATTCCATGGGAATCTCATGAAATTTAGTAAGCCCAAGTGCAAAGGCCAGGCTGGATAGAGCTCTGAGCAACCTGGTCTAGTGGAAGGTGTCCCTGCCCATGGTAGGGGGTGGAACTAGATGATCTTTAGTGTCCCTCCCAACCCAAACCATTCTGGGATTTCATGATTACCACTGCCACCTCTCTAGTCCAGGTTGTTCACCACAGCACTAAGGACTTCAGATTCTGTCAAAGTCCATAGGATGAGGCGAAAATATCCCTCTTTGGTCTTACAAACAAAACAATTAACAATAGTTAATTTAAAACCACAGAGTTTTATGGATCTATGGGAAAAGAGGAGAAAGTACAGCAGTAACTACATAAAATTGATAGAGAAAAAAATCAAGAGGCACCTATTTCCATTCTCCTCCAGCAAGCTTATTTAGTATGGTGGAGTGAAAAGACACTGACTCCAAAGGAATTCTCATCTTCAAGCTGCCCTAACTACTAAGCTCAAAAAGAAACTATTTTCTCCTCAGCTTAAAATTCCTTTGAAAACAAAAAAGTAATGTATAAAACAATTCAAACAATATACTGTTCAATACATACATGGAAGTATATGCAGGAAAACAGTGCAAACTGCAGCACAACAAATAGGCTCTTTGTAAGGAACTTCTGTACTTCCTTCTGTAAATGGGTGAAATGGGGCTGAGTCAGACAACCAAGATCCAGCCCTAGAACTGAACTTTGACACAACTGGGAGAGATTTAAGCTTGGATGCTAACTCAAAGCCATTTGTAGCCACAGCATTCCTGAAGAAAGCTGCATGTATTAGTCAGCATTAAGAGAGCAAAGAAAATCCATAGCAGGATTCAAACTTTCTTGCAACTTTTCCATTACTACCTATATTTGACTTGGTGTAGGAAGAGCAGCAAAGGACAGTGATACATCAGCATGCTAAGGGCTCTGCTCTGCTCTCCAGGGGCCATTGCAGTAGCAAGGAATCAATACAGTGCCAGTCTGTATGAAGGGAACATCCAAGGAAGAGTGAGGATGATGGGGGAGTCTCCAGTGACTTGTTCAACCCTCATTCCCAGAACAGTCCTGGGGCCTTGAGCAGTCAGACTAAATCAGTGTAACTCTGGGGCTACTCTAGCCCTCATGGAAGAGCAAAGCAAACATCAGGTGTTAGAACTGGCTGCTAAACGTGACAAGATTTTATTAATTCCTACTTCAGACATCATGTGCACACTAGTAAATTACTTTCCCAACTTGTGACTTAATGGGAATTATATTGTTTGGGTTTGCTTCTTTTATTGCTGTCCTTGTATCCAGTCCATGTAGACCATCCAGTTTGTCTTCACAATATTCCACTCCTTCTTCACTGTTCATCATTAAACTTATCCCAAAAGCCTGTAAAAGACCTGGACAGACTTTCTCTTTCTACAGCTTGGAAGAAAATCACCCAGGCAAACTTATCCCAAAATCCTGTAAAAGACCTGGACAGACTTTCTACAGAAACCCTTGGAAGAAAATCACCCAGGCTGATGACAGAAATAAAACTTCTTGGAAATTTGGAAAGGAGAAACACACAACCCTCTGTGCTAAAATAATGAAAACACATGTGGGAGGTTTAGCAGAAGAAACTGCATTCCCATTTTCAGTGTTTACCATTTGAGCCCTGCTCTGTGGTATTGATTTTATGTTGCAACAATTTAAAACAAATAGCCTAAAAGGCAATGGTTGCAAAATAATGGTCACTCTGGAATAAACTTGCAGTATGGACCAGAATGCAAAATTATTGACCAGATCTCCACTGTGAAGTGCTGGAGCTGCTCTGACAGGAAAGAGGCCAAGGGCTCTTGCTCTAGATGACCAACTGGATAACCACAGGAAAGATCTTAGAAACCTAAGACAACTAGTAATGGAAGCTCCACTTCTGGATGTTGCATTCTCCAAGTGTTCAGACATACCTGCCATACACATTTAAAATATTTTTTGTGTAAATCTGAGCTGCCAATTCAGAGAAATGCAGTTTGAGGCTTCCACACAGTAGGGCTGATTTAAGATCTGAGCATTGACTGACCTATCTTGAGGTTTTGTTCCCATTTCAAGAGGGGAAAATCACCTAAACCACAGTGGCATTGTGCAGGGATGCCACGTTCCTGCATCCACTTTCTATCTGGTTGTGCTGGGTGAAAAATGCAGCAACCCCACACACATCAGCAGCCTCATAGGCTTGGCATCTCCAGACATACCAGTGTTAACTCTCCTCCTGAACTCTTTCCTAAGCACTCAGCACATCTCTTCCTAATGCTGCTAATGTTCATTTCATTAAGGTAAAAGGAATTATAGATTTGCATGCTTTACTCTTTACCTTTATTCACAATTCTAACAGCTAATATGAGGTGCCAAACCACCACTAATTGAAAATTGATTTTAGATTCAATTAAATGGCTAGCCCAGGGGTAAATGTGCAGGCACAAGTCTCATCAGCTGCCTCACTCTCCTGTGAGTGCCCACACTGCATTTCACTCACATAATCACTACCTATAACTGCAGCAGTGGCAGCTATAGATGATGTCCACAGAATATGCATAACTAAAACATCAGCTTTAAATTGCCAAGGAACAAGAGACAATTAGGTATTCTTGAATGTTACTTAATATGGTGACAGCAACAATTTGTGATGGTCAAGTACTGCCAGACCTGGAAGACAAGCTCAGACTCACTGGTCTGCTGCTTTAGCAGACTTGCTGTTTAGTCCTGCTTTATTTTCTTCATTTTTGGCAAGGCTTATGAAAGGGATGCTTGTTTCAACATCAATAGTAACCTTCAAAACACCTTATTCTTGAATGTTACTTAATATGGTGACAGCAACAATTTGTGATGGTCAAGTACTGCCAGACCTGGAAGACAAGCTCAGACTCACTGGTCTGCTGCTTTAGCAGACTTGCTGTTTAGTCCTGCTTTATTTTCTTCATTTTTGGCAAGGCTTATGAAAGGGATGCTTGTTTCAACATCAATAGTAACCTTCAAAACACCTTGTAATTGCAGTTTTCTTCATCTTTGGCAAGGCTTATGAAAGAGATGCTTGTTTCGACATCAATAGTAACCTTCAAAACACCTTGTAGTGTAATTGCATGGTTTTCTCCAAAGTTTTATTCCAGATTTACATAGTCTTAAAATCCAAACCAGGGGAGTTCCTCAGTCTCCCTTTCTCCCCTAACAGTGCTGTAAAAATCAGTCAACACATGAAATTCCATAGGAGAAATAAATACAAAGGATATAGCTATGAATAGACTATTTTGATGTACTTAAAATTACAATGTTTGCATGAGGCTTGTGAATCTGTAGAGATATGTCTCACCAATGGGACCAAGTCTAGACTGTTCACATGTGGATATACTCCACATTAAGGACTGAGAATGACACATCTTGCTGTTTGTTCCATGTAAAAATCGTTGGCCTGAAAAATCATCACAGCACCTAAGCAGGACTGTTCAAGGCAATTTACTCTGCCCACAGACCTGTGGTGCTAAGTATACTCTGTGATGAACATTCCAGCAGGGAAAAAGTTGATGAAGTCAGAATCATATACAAAGGGTAAGCAGCTTAGTCAGTACATTGGTGGCAAGAGGTGGTAAAATGTTCTACATAGGTGAGAATGAGTTTTTATAATCAATTATACAAAATACCATCCAAAGTAGAGAAAAACTGCATTTCATTCTTAGGTGGTGCAAATCAGCCTGGCTTTAATGCCCTTAGTGGATTGCCACAGACTCAAGGTGGGAAAAATTTTGACCCTTCCTCTGTATGCAGGTGATTTATCTCCCAACCCTGATCTGTTATTTGCAGCAGGAAGAATGCAGTGCACCATTTAATAAACATGTGCAACACCATTGTACATTCTTTGGCAAAACTGCTTGTAACTCCCCATGCCTTGATTTTATATTGCCACATCAGTAGCACTGAGTAGCTCTATTGGGAAGAAATGTATGTGGCTTATGGCCCTAGGCAAGCCACTGAAAATGCCATAACATTCTTCATCCTTTAATGTGTGGCATAGTTAATGCAGGGCACTCCTTAAGACACACCTGGGAAGCCACTGTGCTTCTAGAAAGAGATGGAGATAAGTAGCCTCACAAAAAGGAGCAAATACTTGGGTACTAACCACAGGAAAGTGTCATCAAGTCATTCTTTAATGCTGGAATTAAACATCTTGTCACATTGCTCTGACAGAGTCTTGCCATTTCTAAATTGAAGCACCATAAGGATAGAAAAGGCTCATTACTAGATGAGCTCTGGAGTCTTGTATTTGATTGTAAGTAGTAATTATATTAGCCAACTCCAGACACCATGCACAGACAGTGGAGAGAGACAGGGAAACTTTGGGCACCCACATTAGAGGACAGTTCAGAGCACAATGCTGAGTGAATTTCTTTTTCTGACATCTCATGGCAAACTAGACTAAACTTCAGCACTTGAGTTTATCCCATCCTGAAAGGGAATTCTTCTTTGTACTCATATTTCAATCATTAGAGATAAAATAAAAAATAAGAAAATAATAATAATGAGATGGACCTCCTTAGAAAAATCACAGCCTAAGTTCTGCTTGTCTCTGTCTTCAGTTTTTTGGTTAAGTCTCCCACACTCTGCCTTGCTATATCATCACATGGAAACTAAGCCCATATTCCCTTAAACATTTGCACAGTACCTAATGCAACAGGTAGGATGAGCTAAAGACCTCTCAGTACTATTACAAAACATGTTTCATTTTGTTCCAGTGGAAGAAATGGCACACACATGTTCATACAGTCTTAACCACTTTCCTGCCATGAGACTGTTCTTCCCTTATAGTTAAATCACACTCAGTTCACATTTAGTTCCCAAATCCATGTTTCCCAGAGTAGGTGTTCCTTAATAATCTGAGTGTTCTCTTCAGATATGTTCATTTTCCTTATTGCCAGAATCAATACTAAGAAAAAGGACTGGTTACCATTTTTTATGTAATTTGCAATTTAAGACTGGATCCCTCACAAAGCAGACAGGCTCTGCATTTGGGTCCAATCCTGGATGTTGCTGCTTTAAAAAAAAAAAACACAAAAAACCCCCACATGCAACAGAAATCAATGACTGTTTGTTCAGCAACAGGGTAAATGAGAGAACACCACGTTTACAAACAGCAGGCAAGGCATTCAATCTGAAAAGCAATCAGATTGTCTGCTGTCTGCCTTCAAGGGCAGTGCTCATAACCACATTGCTGAGACAGGAGAAAGAATTTCTCTATTTTTTTTAAAAAGAAAAAAAACCAACTAGGTACCCAAACCAAGGCCCCTAATGTGAACATTTAAAGCCATTGAGTAATGCCTTCCCTGGTGAACAGTACCATTGATTTGACCTGAGGACTTATCTATTTATAGATTACAGAACTACATTGATGCCCCAATCCTGAGTGCTGCTCCATGCAAATGTGCACCAATAAATACCCCTATTAACTAAAACTGGGCTCCACACAAGAGCTGTAAGCTCAGTTTGCTAAGCTGAACCCAACATTTTGCATTTGAAGTTCATTGGCTTTTTTTTTTCAGTTTTACTGAAAAGGCACAAAGTAACAAATGAGCAATTAAAAAATATATTTTATAAAGAAGCTGAATGAACCCAGTCACCAGACAACCAATAAGTCACTCTGGGTGCAGAGACTTGGCCATTCTGTCTATCAGCACAGTTAGAATCCTCATGTATGGTACAACAGTGATTTTAGAAAGAAGCACTCATGGAAAAATGATTTCCAGAAGGGTTTCTAGGTTTCACTCAAAAGGTCAATCACTGGAGCTTCTGTCTTGATATAGAGTCTGATAACTCGAGATCATGAAAGGTATCACTGAAAGGTATGTACATAGCATCATCTTTAGACATCCAACCTTTCAGGACTTCTGGGCACTATTTCACAGTTTCAGCATGTTTCACTTGCTGCAAAAATAATTATATGAAAATATGGAGATTATTCTAACTTCACAGTACTATATACCATGAAAACAATCAGTCTCACAAGAATCACATCTATTAAGTTCCAACTTAAACTGCCTCAAACCCATGGATTTGCTATATGCATAGGAGGCTAAATGAGGATGGTTTTTCTTGCATGCAGAAAAACCATCCAGATGCCTATTTCTGAACAGATCTGACAAGGTGCACTGTGGCATCTGTTCAAAAGCACTTGTCAGCAGGGACACAAGTAGGTGTTGAAAACAGTGAAAAGCTGAAAGTGAGGAAAGACAAATGCAGAAGAGGGATCATTGATTGATACAGGCTGGGATTAGGAAAGGCTCTGCTGGAGGTGATAAAGCAGAGTGAGGAAGTCAGCATAGAGAATTCTCTCTGTAGCAAATGGGAACAGCAAGTCAACTGTAGAAAGCTCTGCACCACTTTCACTGCCATCTGCCCTCCCTTTGGAGAACCACTGCTCTCAGAAAACCAGCTGGGAGGTGGGGACAAATAAGTGTCCTGCTAGAACAGAATTAATGGTCACCAGTAAGAGAAAACATAGGAGGAAAGACTGCTAGAACGGAATTAATGGTTACCAGTAAGAGAAAACATAGGAGGAAAGTGAATCAGAAGGAAAAGTGATCTTTCTGTGAAAAGAGAGCTGTACAGCACAGGAGGGTATAGAGCTCTTTCCAGAAAGCTGGAAGCATGAGGAACTCATGGCACTATCACAGTTACAAGGACAGCAAGTGCACTTAGTGCTGCAGGTAGTGAAAGCTGCCTGGCATTTCTCATTTCCTGAAGACACATTAAGTAATGTGATACAATACCACATAATACAGGCAAGTAAGGTCAGCCCAGGTTCCTGCAGGAATCAAGGATTATGGGCTCAGTGTCTGCCAGTCCAGCAACACCTGCTGGACCTGGCCAGCCAGGATTACAGAGGGCTTGGAGTTACATTCCTAACAGCATCATAAAAACAGCAGCTGGAGATGGGTAAGGTATGCTCTAAAAAAGGAAGGATGCTCAGCTACCCAGCAATTAGCAGTGAATGCCTGACCAGCCACCTGGGTTTAAAATGGTCTGAGTACAGGAAACTTGGAAGGTAAGTCAGCCAAGAGGTTGTCAGCTCCAATCAAGAGTTATCAACTCCACTCTTCAATACATGTTGGATGTATTGAAGACTTTTCTTAACACACATGCAATACAAGGCAGTGCTCATTCCTATTGGAAAAGATAGCACTGAACAGCTGAAATATAAAATCAGAAGCAAGTAGGAGGCAGAATTAAAAAGATTTGTAATGCACCTTATCCACATTATTACAGGAGATGTAGAACACTAGGAGCTGAAGGGATACACTGTAGTGTTCCTGTGCTGATCTAGATGGGCAGTGGGTAAGACCATGGTTCTTTTGTGCAATGCATCAGCAGATTAATCCAAGGAGTAACCCACTAGCACTACAAGACAAGCAGTTATGAGGCCATGTGCACCAGAAATTGTTTTCTTTTTAAGGGGAATACCACAGCTGTCAAAACCATCCTTCTGTTTCCTCATACAGAGGACCTAGTGGTTTTAAATTGTTAATGAAGTCTCTAACTGACCTCCTCCCTTAAATTAACATCCTTGTACAGCTACACCTTGGGACCAGCTCCCATATGATCAGATTCATTGAAGACATTAAAGGCAATCAGTCACATATTCCCATATGCTCAGATTCATAGAAGACATTAAAGGCAATCAGTCACATAACTGGGCTTGAGCACATAAAACTGGAAAGCTCAGTAATGTTTTTTAAGGGGTAAGAGAAACAAGACAATTTAAACAAACTAAGCAAAAGGTTAGAGTACTTAAAATGCCCTTCAGTACTGAAACTATTTACTTTATCTGAAAACAAAATAACATTTGCCAAATTACTCAAGTCCTTCAATGGATGCCTCTGATAATTGCCCTGTGGTCCCTTTGCTGTGTACACAGCTCTCTGTGCCACAGAATGTGCCAATTTGCAATAAGCTCATTTCTATAAAAATAGAAAAAATTCCCAATTTTCAAGAAGGAAATGTACTGTAAGAAATATGGCTTAAAAGGATATAATAGCTGGTGCTAAGAAAGCTGCATGCCCTAATGTATTTATTTCCCAGAGCACTGCTCTCATACCCATGATGCAAAATTTAATTCCAGCCTATACCTACTTTTTTGTGGAAATAATGTACTCTGATCATTTACTTAGACCAACTTGGTCCCATCCATTTCTCCCAGTAACTTAGATAAAGGGCATGTCAACATGGACTTACTGGAGCAGTACTCACACAGAACTCAATTTTCAGATATTCCTAATCTTCCAGGACAATTTTGCACTGATGTGAAAATCCTCACCTTAGTGAGGGTTTCACAACGATGACTTTCCCCATACACATTTTACTAGGCTGGCACCAGACAAACTGTTTGAGAGAAATAATGAAGAAACAAAGTTCTACTAGAATGCTATCCTTGGGGTCTCTGTTGCTAACACCTGAAGCACTAAGTTAATTATGGGTTTAATGTACTCTTTGTTAAGAATTTGCTGTTTAAAAATGCTTCAGACTTCTACTTGAAATGCAAAAAATTACGATTTGGCAACTGACACATTTCAGTATCCTATTGACAGAACTGTTCATACCTTCTGAGGATGTATTCCCATAGATTTTGGGACAAAGACATTGGCTCCAGTTCCAGGCAGAGCTTCACACACCAGTTCTAATTTCCCTTTCATTTATCTATGGAGCATTCCTGACTTGTGTGAGGGATGGGTAAGCACAGAGAACACGTGGCTCGCCAAACATTATGCAGGAAACCTGAGATATAATTGGGGTCTTTAAAGTTCTGAGCTATTAGCATAATGACTGCATTGCCCTTTTACAGCAAGCTACAGGTACAGCTTCAGTGTCTCTGCAGATTTATTCTGAATATTAGAAACAATAGGCAAAGGAAAGCAGAGCCAAGCTAACAAAAAGTACATGAGGGAAGAAACAGGCACAAGTGAGTCTCATAAGCAATAGAATCCAGTGTACCAGGTGGAGATTGTCCTGTACAGCACTGACAGGGCAGCAGAAATTGTTTTTCTGTCATACAGATATAAACAGGATCTTTTATGTTAGATAAAAGAGATTTAAAAATAAATGTTGGGCCTCAACTCTGGAGCACTGTTCACCTGCAGTGCCTGCTCACCACAGTCTAAAAGAAATTGCTTTTAGCTGAGAATGCAGCTCATCTAAACTGTGAACATAACTGACCTGCCTGGGCAGCCTTTCACTACATGTGCTGCCTCTCATTGGGGGCCAGGCAGAAGTTCCCAAACCCTGAACCAGGCCAGGATTGTCAATATAAGAGGTGTCACCCACACAAATCACTACTCCACCTGCTCACCACACTCAGGGTTTCCTGCTCCGTGGGTTAATTGCACTGAATATTGTTACATAATAATAATAATAAAGAAAAACCCAAACCAACCAAACTTAGCTTTCCCAAGCCATTAAAAGCATTTAACTCTTGGCAATTCCAATTTAGATTAATGGGAACTAACTGTGCATCCTAATCCTCATGAGATCACTTTGAGAATATCAGAACAAAGCAATGATATCAAAATGCTCTTTCTACAAAAAGAGTATAATTTTAAAGGACCAAAGCAGTGAGAAGCTGTTGATAGTGTGTTCTGCATTTCTCACATAGGACAAGTCTTTCTCCTGTAGGTACACCCAAGCTCTTTCCCAGCAGCATGCATCTCATTTCAAAGAGGCAAAGTTTGTCACACTCCTAGTATATCCCTCAAATTCTTGAAGATACAGCTCACTGGGGAAGAGCAGCCCTGGGCAAAAGGGGAGAGGGAGGCTGAGTAGCCTGCAGAGGCAGTTCTGGATTTCACATCTTTTCTAGGGTTTCCAGCCTAGTGTGCCTGAGGTGATCCCTTAGAAACCAACTGCAGTGAATGAAAGAAGTTCCTGAGTGTTGGTGCAGAGTTCCACACAGCCTTAACTTGGACCAGCACAAGCCCAAGGGAAGGGTGAAGTCTGGCACTTGTGTTGGACTTCAGTCTTTACTGGAATTTGAGGGTGAAGTCTGGCACTCATGTTGGACTTCAGTCTTTACTGGAATTTCTTGCAGCAGTACACATCCACAGAGCTCTGTGGAGTCTACACTTTCCAATTGCTTTGGAAGTTCAGCTTTGCACCAACCCAAAATCAGATAGAGAAAAACTAATTGCCATTTAGCTTGGAAGAGATAGTGCATCACTGTGTGCACAAATACAACTGCACCATTATCTAGTGCTCATTAATATATTTTAGATGCTAAAGAAACTCCTTTGCCTGAAATACACCAAATTTAAATCCACTTGTGTGCACAAATACAACTGCACAATTATCTAGTGCTCATTAACATATTTTAGATGCTAAAGAAACTCCTTCGCCTGAAATACACCAAATTTAAATCCACTTGGAGTGAGTTGCACACAGATCTTAAAATATCCTAAGATATTGGCTGCAAGGTGTCAAGGGAACTCCAGCAGCCCCAACTGTTTTGCTCTCCCAGAAATGCAAACTGTTGCTCCATCTAAGGCAAGATGAGAAGCAGCCTAGATTAATAATGCAGAGCTAATTAAAGAGGTAAATAATTGTGGTGATGTACTCTGAACCAAAAAGGCAAAATATAATGCAGCAGGAAATAAGAAATACAGGGGGTTGATTAAACTACATTTCTAAAGGTAGGTAGGACTATAAAATGCCAAATATTATATTAATGCAGAGTAGGTTTATTAGATAAATTAATTCTAGCTTAATATAAATTAGATTGAGTCTGTTTTCTGCAGCCAGTACTATTGTGCTTGATTGTTATAGCTTACTTTTTTGGGGGGAAAAAAGAAGTTGACCATGACTAACAACAAGACTTCAATGTCCCACAGAGATGAGACATCTGAGGTGAAGAAGAACTCAGCAGAGATGTATTCAGTAAAGGGTTTGACCTGTCTCCTGAAGCAATACACATGTTGCTGTAAATTATTTCTATTATTATTGTGACTCTGAAGCAAGAACTTCCCATCCAAATTATGGGAAGGACCAAAGAGCCTCAAATGTTCTGCCTCCCTGCCCCACCTCAAAGGTCTGTACTGCCCAGTCTTTCTTGCACACAGGTAAACAGGATCAGCCAAGCCCCTCTGAAAACAAATCTGTCCATCCTACACCAGAACATCCAACAGTATAACCCAATGATGTTAGTGCACTGGTTAGAAATTTATTAACCAAATATTACATCCACCTTAGTTCTTCACATTACATCAATCCTAATTCAACAGCATCACCATGGTTACAGTTATTACATTTTAGCTTTGCAGGTGTCTTATCAAGATGTACCAAAACAAATCTCAGTATTCATTCTATCTATATTCTAGGCAAATAATCTAGCTATCATATCTACTCTATTAACATAAGGCCACAATCTCTACTCCTTAATTAACACAGACCCACAATACAGCCTTCTGTGTCAAAAGGAAGCTATTGTACATCCTCTCTCCCAGAGTCCAATCCCCAACACAAAACAGAAAGCTCCTAATTAGCTGCCCATCTTAGGGAGCTGCTTCCATCAATTTGCATTCCTGTATTTCTAAGAAGCCTTTTTTCCACCCTCAGCAGGACCATTGAAGTTATAAAAATATCAACAATGCCATGGAGGAAGAAAAATTATCAGAGCTTTGTCAAAAAGGTAAAGCTGAAGACACTCTTTAAAAGTTATTTTAGAATAATGAGTAGCTTTCAAACAACACTAACAGGGGTCTGTAAGCCCAGCTCAGGCATCACTCCAATGCAGGAGGAAACCTTAAATTATGTCAGTCTACCAAAAATGGGACAAACTGTCTGACAGTCCAAGCTGACTTCGGTGATTTGATCCCATTTAATTGATTTCCTTGTGGTTTTACACAGACCTGCACTAAAATACATAGTTTAAAATTGTCAGTGTGACTGAAACAGATCCTTGGCCTCAGGACTATTGGGTATTCCACTCACTTCCAGACTAACAACCCACTCCCTTCAGTATTCCTGCCTTTGTATTCCTGTTGCTCTTCACTTGACATATTTTTCTGCAATGTTTCATCTCCTTGTGACTGTGAATCAGAACGTTCATTATCTGATGATTAAGTTCCTAAACACTGATTCAGTCTCTTCCTTCATTAAGCCAGTCTGTTTTGCTCCTGATTTATTCCCTGTCTGCCTGAGACTTCACCTGCATCTCCTGGTCTCAGGCTGTTACAAGTGCTGTAAGGAGTGATGGATCTCATGTTTGAGTTTTGCCACTGAAATGTGTCCTGAATATGTGCTGTGATTTGCTTTTAAACAGGACAACAACTACACATCCTAATCTGAGCAGATCCTGGAATTTCAGTAAGATAAATAAAGTTGAAATAACACAGATTATGAGAAAAGAAGCTTTAAAATATTTTGTAGGGATGTGGAAGATTCAGTTTCCAGCAAGAATGAGTCCTAATTTTGCATTTCTTATCCAGACTCACGTTTTCCATGAAAATCAGGGGGAAAATAATATCAGAAGCATGACTGGAACAAGATTTCCCCAAAACCAGGAACTCAAAACCAAAGTATTAGGATGATTACACTGAAGGAACTGTACATTAGCATGTCCAAGCATTTCCCACAACACAGCAATTTGATCTCCATCTAAGAGGTTCCACTACAGGACTGGGTTGTTTTTTTTCTTTCCCAACAGTTGAGTTTATTCCCAGGATATCCCATCCCATGTCTGTGACTCGAAAGCACAATGATTACAACAATCTCAGTGTGATTAAAAATTCATTATCAGAAATCCTTTTGTAGCACAATGAAAATAAATATTTCTAAGGCAATTTTACTCACAACACACAGTAAATGATGTTGCCATTTCTGTACAATGACAGCTGAACAAATTACTTGTAATGAATATTTTCTTATAGAAATGAGAGTGTTCTTCCTTTTAATTGTACCTGAATGGAGCATGATTTCTTATTGAAAGCAAAATTTGTAAGCTGCATCATTTGGGAAGCTGAAGTACCACCTATTTATTGATCAGAGGTTTATTTCCTGCATGTCTGCAAAAGGTACAGTTGACTTTACACTTCTGTAAGCAAATGGACACATTCAAACCAACTTATAAATTGCCTTGCTGAACCAAATGGAGGGTCAGAGTACTCAGATAGTAACTGACCAGGGAAAGTCAGACTCATAATTTAAAATAACATCAAAATTTAGCTTATTCTGCTCCCCACAACTCCCCACATTATCTTGCAATTCCATGTGTAACACAGGTTTTCCAAGTGAGATATTTATGTCACAAACTAATTCTTGCAATAAAAAAAATCAGACTAATTATTTTTACTTGGTACTTCAGTTAACACAATGGGAATTGTTCAGGCATTCCCTGCAACAGTGTTTATTACTCCAGCAGAGCAGAGCTGGGAGCTGTGGTCAGGAGTGCTTTGCTGAAAATCTGATGCCTGAATATAATGCACAAAAAATCAGTAAGAGGAAAGCAATACTTAAGAATGATGTTTATTGACTTATTCCTGGTTGGCACTGCTGATAAAAAGGACAGGACATAACCCTGATATGACAACTGCAGTGCTGAGATTGGAATGTCTGTCCCCAGGGTTGCTGCTCTGGATTTGATCTGGCATAGCTGATAGCAGAATCAAGGCTTAAAATGGACAATTTTCCAGCAATAAGGAAAGGATTACAAGACAAACTACTCTATAAAGCAGCAGGGGGAAAAAAAAAGGGGGGATAAAAATTGAAACAAGAGCAATACAAGTTTCGCTACATTACAAGTATCAGTGAAGTAAATGCTTCCAATAAAAGCTGAAGCCAAGGAGTGTTATTTATCAGAGAACACCTGTTTGGCTGACCACTGTCTGTGCTAGTGCTGCCTGATATGCATACTTAGAGAAAGGAGCACAGCCTGGCTCCACATCAGAGAGATGTCTATTAGTGTGCTCTCAGGAGGGAATAGATCCCTCACACCCACACTGGGTACAGCTCCTCAATTTCCACTGCCTTTTTCCACCATGATTCACTCACCATTTCATCCCTGTGCTTCATCCCAGAAACCATCCCTAACCTCATATGTTAGGTACCCTGTAATATTTCAGTCTGACTCCTAACTCTTTTAGCTGTTCAGCTCTCTATGTAATTCCATTTATAGCATAAACTTATTCTGGAGATCAGTGAAACCTTCTGACAAAAACACATCTAGATTCTACATCATCCAGATTGCTCTTTGGCAGCCTATACCTGGAACTTACAATACCAGCAAGTTTCCAAGGTACAAAGTAGTACAAAGAAGACTTATAAACATGCTTAAGTTCAGCAGTCCATGAATGAGACTGCTAGAAAACAGGTGTAGAACATGTGCACATTGGTCCATTTTACTTGAAAATTAAGTATAAATACATTGCATTTTCCCCCCAGTTTAGGACAATCTGTTCTTCATGTCAGAAGAGAATTTTGAGCAGAGGTTTATCACTCCAGAGTCAGTCTAGAAAGAAAAGCTTGTATTTGGGTATAGATTAAAGGGTTAAATCCCCACTAGTGGCAATCACATTATATCACTGATTGCACTGCTTAAGACTTCAGCTTTAATACAGCTCTCAGCTTTTCTTAGATCCTACTCAACTGAACCCAAGACTTCATCTCATTTGATTGTCTGACCCAAAGATTGATTTTATCATAAACAAGATGGTGTGAGGACACCATTCAATGCCATATTTTTTTTCTTCTAAATACACATTCCAAAGGATCATTAAAAAAACTATTAAAGAACTGGAGGGCAAAAAAAAATTATGCCAGAAATAGCTGAACCAATCACACATTGAATTCTTTAATTCAAAATGACTAACATTTTTGCAAGAACAAGCAGGTAAATGAAAAATCTCCTCCTCTGTCAGAACTGCTCAGGGGGAAGTGATTCAGAGCAATTCCCACTCATGGTAATACATAACCAAAAATGAACTGGTATGGATTTTCTCATGCCCAATAAGAGTTGAACTCACTGTTAATGGAATCACTACTCTGTCTTCACTGACAGCTATGATTCTGTTTTAACAAACTTGCATTCCTGTGGACACATATTTATCTAAATTTTGTTGAAGTTAGCCCATTAGTGCTCAAGTTGTCATGTACTGGTTCATGGTGAGGAGGCAATGTTAGCCTTACACAACCACACTGAAAATTCAACTTCAGCTGCATCTCTGACTTTGACCTTGAATTCTAGCCACCCTGACTAGGAAGGCAGTAAGTGCCAGGTTTAAGTAGGAAGAGAATTATGTCAGCACAGTCAATGCTTCAGAGTCAAATTTCCAGGCAGCAGGGAAAAAAAAAAAAAAAATCTTAATTCTGCAAGGTACCCTCTGCATGGCAGAGGATAAGGACAGCTCCACCAGAACACACCAGTGCTCAACACATGTACCACTTCTGGGCAAAAGGCAAAGCCAGGGAGAAGTGGAACCAACTTAAATTGGCTTAGGCAATGACCTTTCCTTCCACACACTGGAGACTACTGACATGTAAACATCTGAGATCAGCATTTCATATGTTGGTTACATATCAACCATCATCAAAACTGCAAGTCAAAAGGTACATTTGACTCCTTGCTAGCACCCCCTGGAAACTGGAGTATTTTAATAGGAGCCCCAGCTCCCAAACTGCTGCTTAAACACAGTTATTTTTGCCTTGACTACCTATCACTAAATAGCTTCAGCTTGCTGCAAAGCCTTATAAATCACACCATGAACTAGCTGCACATATTTATGAACTTGTCATATATTAATTAGATGTCTTTAGTATAATTATTTTTTACTAGTAATTTAAAAGCACAGGTAGAGACCCATCCCTAATGATGTTTTTATCACCTATTTAACTTCATAAATTTTTGAAAGTCATGCAAATTAACAACTGTCCCTCCTCATGTACAAGCAAAATTATTGTTGCTGTATAAAAGTTCCACAATAAACTGCTACCTCACTAAGTAGGTTAAGCAAGGATATGGATCCTTCTAGATTGAGTCTCTTTCCCACTGGCTTCATACATCCACAGAGGGCTAGAGGATTTATTTACAAGAAGGTTTATTTACTACCTCACAAGACAGTTAAAATAACTAGGGTCTGAGATCTAGCTATGTGATACCCTAATGCCAAATATTTGTAACACAAAGGAGGGAAAAATATCTGCCACTGTCGTCAGGCTCAGGATTCCAACACACTGACAAGGCTTTGGGGGAACCTCCTGATTGCAGAACACAGTGGGTATCCTGCAATATGGAAAAGGGAAAAACTTCCAGTCTGTGTGCTAGAAAATCCTTGGGTACCAGTGGTGTGTTACTGCTTGGCAGCATCATCTCAAGACCAGATTCACATATTGCTTTAGTCATGGCAATGTGTTTCATTAATTGCAGCTGAGCTCAATGGGAATGGCAGCATTTCTTTTGGGGATTGAGTCAGACTCCTTGCCTTGGTCCTGCAGTCCTGTTATCCTCAGTCCTGTGGAATTATTTATGTCAGTTTAAAAATAATACTAAGTGCAGCAGAATGATAACACTGTTACATAAATGAGGGTACAAAGTACAGGGCAGTACAGATCTATTCCAAGCCATCAGAACTGTTCTATCTTCTATGGATGATAATTTCTTTTATGTGTCCTGATGGCAGGATCAGGCTATTAACTTCTGCCATCTGTGTGCAGCTTGTTCCTTATCACAGAATTTTGACTACAGACTGTAAACCTCTGACTCAGTGGGTAATACCTGCTTGATTGTGTTGGCAAAGAGACTAAATGCTTTTCTCTCTGTGTATTTGTGATGGGGTCAAATTACATTTAAAAAAAAACCAACCCCAAACCCTGCCAGTCTAACGACTTACCTTTCTAAATACAGAGCAAGGTAATATTTTCTGTATTTTCATGAGCAGTATGTGAAGGTAATTTAAGCTACTATGGGGAGCAAGGAAAAATATTCTCATTGCCACTTAGCACAGTTCAGCTGAGAAGGGTCCTTATGCAGCCTTCTTCCACAAATCCTTAAGAGCCTTACATCCAAGCCTCAGGTTAAGTCAAAGAGCCTTTTTTTTTCTTGCAGAAATACTTGTTAATCCTTGACTCTTTTATGGTGCTGCTCCTAAATCTCTGAGGCCTTCTAAGCTTGTAATCTGAGATTTACCAGGCTACTGAAGGAGTATCACAATAGTCACTACAACAGATGATATACTAACACCATTTTAAAAGCAGCAGAAAAAAAGTTCAAGCATCTTTTCCGGCAAGTTTCGGGCAGAACTTACTTCCTTCAGGTATAATTTCTATCCAAATGCTTTCCTGCAATTTGGCCCCAACTAACACATCCCACCAACACCACCTGTGGACCTCTGCAAGGTTTCTTCAATGTTGAATCCTGCCAGAGTGCTAAATAGAGCCTCAAGTGTTAACTGATTTGAAAGTCACCAGGACTGACTGACAAAGGGCTGGAAGTACCAGAAGATCCCAGTCTGAGTTCCACAGGTCACCTGCATAGCCAGGACACAAAGCCCATACCTCAGCTTGACTTTGGCAGCCTAACCCACACACAGGAAGGTCTCAAGTCATGATCATTACAACACCCAACGGGCAGAAGTTGATATTGATCCCAAGGGAGTGATCATTACAACACCCAATAGGCAGAAGTTGATATTGATCCCAAGGGAAAGTGGCAACCAGCAGAAGTCCTACATGTAGTTCTCTGCCCCATCACTCCCAGCAGGACTGGCCATCTGTCCCAGGAACCACAGTGCCATCTATAACAGTGCCAAGCAGGGCCAGGTCTGTCTCAGGAACCACAGTGCCATCTATAACAGTGCCAAGCAGGGCCAGGTGAGCCAGTCTGTCACACTTGCCTTCACACCTCAGAAAGCCCAGGATGCATTAGGCTTGGTCACAAAACCTGCTGTTTGTCACAGGGTGACTGTAGCAGCATAACTGATGCTTTCCTTTAGCCTATTGTGTTGTTTAAAATCAGAGTTCATTTCTAGCTTCTCCAAAATTAACTGCAATGGCAGCACAGCATTTGTAACTAGAGTGTATTTAGTCTCCCTCTAAATCTCCCCTCACTTCCTCAATGGTTTTTGTACTTCACATTTAACTAAAAATCAATGAATTTATTCTTGTAGATTACTACTTCAAAGGCAAGTAATACTCCAGTAACTTAGATGAGGTGGAACCAATGGGATCATTTAGAGAAGCAAAGCAAGCAGAGTTTGGCCCACAGTTAAAATTAGGCAAGGTTAATAAAACCCAGCTATGACTTGGCCATCTATTCAGGGAGCTGTGACAATGCATCAACTGATTTAGAGCTCAGTGCTGCAGGGTTCTCCGTGTCGAGGTGTATGAAGCCAGTGGGAGGTGAAAACATTTAGTAGCTTAAACATATGCAGTCTGTCAGCACTGAGCTTTGCAGGCTTCTTGGTTAGGGACTGGGAAGGACCTCCAAGTTGCAGACACAGCAGATTTCTCCTTGAGGAGGTTGAAATTATATTCAACCTCTT
>NW_008674136.1:21525-25316 GCF_000695815.1 Acanthisitta chloris
GAAAGAAGCATACCAGGACCCAAATCTACAGTCCCTTTTAACCATGGTCTAGTATAGGAACTCTTTTCACTTTGGCTATTTTGCTGTGTTTGGAATAATCCCAGATGAGCCTCCAGTTCCAGCAGTTGGAGGAGCAGCCACCATTTCAACAAGAGGCACAAAGGTTGCTTTCAACTCTCCTTTACCTTCTCTCAAGTGAAGTGAGCTTCCTAATCATTGAAACAATTATAATTAAATCCAGGTAGAGCAAGCAGGTAATTTCCCAGGCAATTCAACCTAAGTGTCAAATTAAGTAGCCTCCTCGTTGTTGTGCATATTTATCAGGATGTTAATGATTCATTTGAAGACAACAGTGTTAAATGCCTTCACTTCACTGCTGATTCCTGGGGCTCTTACCCTCACCATTTCAATATCTTTCATTTTATTCAAAGGTCATTTCTATGCATTCAAAGACACCAGAAGATATTTCTAAAATTCCTATGTCTTATTGTAATTTTTTTTCTTTCACCACTTCCTGCTGGTTGCTTCAAAGTGATGATTCTAGACATACATGGAAGGGTCAAGGTGTTTGTGGCTCAGCATATCTTCAGCCTGGTCCATGTGGACAATAGCTCAACATTTCTCCTGACTTTTTCTTTTACCCTTCATATTCACAACTTCTGAGGCAATGGGAGGAGGAGGGGAAAAAAAAACCCAAAAGAAAATCCTTCCTTTTGGCTTCAATCCATCTGAACTTTTGTGAAGCACATCGTAGGAGCAGTGGCCCATCTGAGAAAACAATAGATCAAATTTGTCCATTTCCTTGATGAATGGCCAATAACAGCAAAGTCAAACCCAGAGACTGTGCCAGCATTAAATCAGACCTGAAGGACAACACAGGACTTGGGTCACACCATAAATCAGGAAAAATCATTCTTTGCTCCACTTAGATTTGTATTTACATAGGAGCCAAATTTTACAAAGGAAATGACCTTGTCTTCTATCAAGACAGAATGTCTGCCCTCCTACCAATAGATCCACAAGTTCAAAGCAGGGATTGATCTTCTGTAGTTTTGGGTATTATGTCAATCTGGCTGGAACAAGGGTAAAAAGTTATTTCTCCTATTCCTTTTTAAAACAAACATTCTTAAATCATAAGATGACATTTCCAACAATTAATAGCCAGTCAATTTTCAGTCTTATAACTGAACTGGTGAATAAGGCAAAGCTAAGTTTGTTTAGGACTCAATCAATAGGGTGGGCACAGCATAGGAAAGGAGTTGAGCTTGTCTCTATTCTGGATTACAGGGTCTGTTATTTGAAGTTCTCTGTCAGATAAAGACTTCTTACTTAGCAGGCTCAAATCCAAGGCCTGTTTTATTTCTGATCCCTCAAGGACTAGATGATCTAATCTAAAGTTCCCTCAACTTCTCCTTGTTTATGAACTTTTGATTCAAGGCACATTGGCCAAGTCTTCAAAACTAAATGTTGGCCTATTACCAAAATCAAGTGGGTTTACAGTTTTACAAGTAAAAGATCTCATAATTATTCTCCTGAAATCCTAACAGCTCAAGCCAGACAACTCCTCATGTGATACAGATAGAATATGTGGTAGAAAGACTTCAAAGTAGTGAACATCCTACCATTTGTCAGATTAAGGGCATTCCTACTAAGAGGATTTGCTAGATAAATTAATTCTGAGCGATCACCTCTGGGCTGCTGTGACGCTTGGGCTTAAGGAAAGATTTTTTTTTAAAAAAAAATGTTTTGTCCTTTTCATAGGCATTATTTAATCAGTAGCTATTTCCAGCTATGTTGAGATCCAGTCAAACTGTCTAAAAAAAATAAAATCAACCTGTCCTCATTTTATATAACATTAGTCTAAAAACTGAAAAGGTATCAGCACATCCAGTCCATCCGCAGGTGCCCTGTGGTACATGACTTTGCACTTCCTTGCTACCCCTTTTTCATAAAAGAAGAAATCAGATTTTCTGTCTTCATGAAAGCACTAGTTTGCCTCATTTTTCCCTGCTGTCATATAGAGACACCAAAAGGGCTGAATGACAAATGTTACAAGTATCTGACCCACCAGACTTCGACAGCAGTTTCATAATTTTTTCTCTTTAATCTCACCTTCTGGCAAAAGGTGAATACATTTGGACATTTGCTCCACTGCTCTGATCCTGCTGCACCAACTGCCAAACCTGCCTCTTGTTCTTTGTCTCCCCTGCACATCTACATACATCAATATAAAGAATCAGCTCACCAGGAGAAAGGTATTTTTAGCAATATTTCCCACCTCCCTCCAAGATTTCCTAAAATACCATAACTTCTGCTCAACCAAAGCAGCACCTCAAAAGATAGGCTGAAATCTCCATGAAGGTGCATCTGTGTGCAGCTTTTGAGTGGCATTTGGAATATTTTCATGTCAGAAATCTCCTGACCTACATCCTTCTCCAGAAGCTCAGAATCCCAGTCTCACATCCCACCTGACAGAAATCCTCAAGTTAAGTACAACTGGGAAAAGGACACTTACACTTGGAGAAACAGGGAAAAGAAAAAGAATGATCCTCCTGAGATTTTCCTCTGAAGAAATGGAAAGCTGCAAATAAATTACAGCAAACAGCCTAACATCTTTCCTGCTCCTCTTGTCCATCCCAGTCCAAAATGATGCAGAACTTTCTCCTTCTAGTCTATGCACGTTGTAATGGCAGATGGAACTTGTAGGAAGCCAGAACTGCTTCAGATGCAAAGTTTGGATTGCTCAGGTCACAAGGACATCCCAAATCTCAGGAAAGTCTTGGATCTGCACCTTAAGTACCTCATAGATGTACCAACAGATTAGGGCTCAGTGCAAAGTCCTAAACCAGAGTGTAACACAGACTGAATTTATGAGTCCTTGACAGCAGTGCTATGGTAACCATCTTCTGAAGGCAAAATAATGCCAACAAATTCAGCTGTAAGGGCCAACAAAATCATAAACCAGGCAATCTGATAAGTAGACCAGTCACCAAACCTGAGCTATTGAAATTAGACTCTGCACCAAGGAATGGCATTCAGATACATAACTGGGAAGGCACAAGAGAAAAAGGGCAGAGAGCTAAGTGAGCTTGGATTAGACTACAATAAGAAGGGCAATATTCAACAAGGAAATTTTAATCTAAATAGGGAAACACAATCTGTGTTTATGGCACATCTCCACATCCTACAGAATGCTGTGTTAGCTTAATAAAAAAAAGTATGCAGTACATAAAGACACTGTTCTATGATAAGCAGATAGAGAAAACAGCTATAATATTCTAGTTTCTATTCCTGTTATTCTATCAGGAATACTTCCACATGCAATTAACTCTGCTTGCAATCTACCAGAGACAAACAAAGGTAAATTGAAAAAAAATCCAATTAAATTAGAGAACCACAAAGGACACATTCAGTGACCAATAAATAACACATAAAGCACTGCTGGAGGAGGCTGATGAGCACTGCTGGTTATCAAATGTTGAAGGGAATTCTTGGAATAACAACAGAGGAGAGATATTATACTTTGATTCATTAAGGGATTGTGGATGTGACAGGCAAGGGAGTAAGGACAGCCTCGTGGCACAAGTATCAGCTGTTTAGAGAAGCTGTGGTGAGGTCCAGGGTCTCACATTCAACAGGTTATTGTAAATTACTAATTTCTGAGCTGAACAATAGAGATAAAATCACCCCATTGTGCTGCCTGTGCACTGCAGTACTGATGTGATGGACTCACAGCAGCACCTCCATCACCCACTCTGAAGAATGTTCAAACAAGTACTTTGTGCTTTTCC
>NW_008674136.1:25345-31622 GCF_000695815.1 Acanthisitta chloris
AAAACTTCCTACAAGGTGCCATCATGTACCTTCTCTTTCTTTTATTGTGATGCTTGTGAGAAGTATTAGAATAGCTTGACAAGAAGGCACAGGAACAACACAGGTTTTATTATTTCACCACTTGTAGAGTTGTTCCTGAGCATCCATTGACCAAACCTTTCAGCATTAAAGTAGGCCCATGAAATTTGTTCCCTCCTGACTGCAAGGTGCACACAAGTCAGGGCTCAGCATTTAATTCTAGCATCAGAATCAGGTTTAGGACACTGAGTTCGCTGCAGTCACCTTAATCTGGAATTATTTTATTTTGACACTTCAGAGCAAAAAGATTTTATATTTATTTAACTACATATTTAGCTAAAACAAAACAGGAAAACAATTGCCTGATGACTGCAAAGCTATTTCAACACAACAGCTTTAAAGTTCAGTAACAGCTCAATGATTTCCATCATGCAGTGCCCACCTCTGTGGTTTCACAAGTTTCCTGCAGGGGTAGGGGGCTGTCAAACACAAACCCACTCCCTGTGAAACTTTGAGTCCAGCAGTCTATGCCTGGAGGCACAGAGGTACTGCAGTCACCAATTAAATGTACACATCACCTTTGGGAACAAAAGGAAAGAACAGTGTGTACCAGCACCACCAGAGTGTCTCCAGCTAAAGAAAAACCTCTGTCTGGTCTCAGTAGCTCCGACTTGACATCTTACAAGTAAAACAACCAGAGAGCAACACAGTTGCACTTGTTTTAAAAGCATGATTATGGAGCAATCTAGAAAACTAGAAGTGCCTCTACCCTTAGAATCTAACCCTTGTGTCAAGGCATGTATTTGTAGCAGTTTTCTTCTGTATTTTTACCTGCATGACATTATATTATTTAAACATATGGCATTGACTTGGTTTGTTTGCATTGTGTGTCCTAGTGATTATAAAGGCTGAGATCTACTGATCAAGTGTACTTTAAGATATATTTGTTATTTTATCCAAGCTGGTTGTTGGGGGGAGGATGCTATTCTGGAAACATTTACTTAACTTAGGAATAAAGAGCAGTAATAGAGCAAGGGAATATTTCAAACCACATGAGTGGCAAGGGCAGTGACCCTTCAGATACCTTTGGAATGTCTTCTCCTAAATCAAAACTCACACAGGTTATAAGAACTCCAAGATAGTCTTTAATGGGTTATAGTCAAAACAGTTCTCACAATTCCTAGTTATTATTTTTATTCTAGACTACATTACTTCCTGCTTTTTGTTCACATTTAGACATAAAACTGAAGTTAGAGCTTTGTAAGAAACACAGGTGAAGCTAACGAGCAAATCTCAGATTGACTTCTGCAGGATTTAAATGGTACAACAGCTTCATAAGTATGACAAGAGTAGTTTCTATAACTAACTCTAGTTTCTTTTGTTGCCAGAACTAGAGGTTAAAAGAAAAAAAAACCCACTACAATAAAGGCAGTTTGGTGTTTGCAAGAAAAATGTACCTGCACATCACTGTTTGCCTGGAGTGCTTCACTAACAGGGGCAGCAGCAGATTAATTTCTATTTCCTGTGCTTAGCACTGGGTCAGCCACACCTGTTGGATTAAGCAATAAGGTTATCTTGGTTTTATTTGAGTTTGAGACATTTTTGGAATATCTTTTCAGCCAGCACAGTCTGGGTGTGCTGGACTTTTTCTACAATAAACAATCACAATATGAGGTCATGTTTTCTGACCCTCTTGGCTAGTAGTGAACCATTTTTCTTAAAGAGAATGCAAATCATTTACAGAACAAGCCTTGTTCAAACCTGTTGTATTGAGCAGCCAACTTGAGCCTGATCAGATAAGCAATTTCAAGTGGGATTTAATGTGACACTGCAGTTACTCTGCCCAGTAAAATAAACAAAAGTGGTGTATGGAAACCACACACTGTACAGTCAAATAGAAGCAGAAAAAGGAAGAACTTCTTCAGTAAGAAAGTATAGCACCAAGCCATCAGGTGCAAGTACTTAATCTGGAGTCAGGTTTTTCAGATACACTCAACAGCATTGGCAATATAAAATACCACTTACTAACTGCATCCATTCCACCCAAAACACACTTTACATGCAACAATCTGAAATTCTGCCATTTACTCTGCCTGTTTCTGTGTTCCTCTTTCCATGCTAGCACTTTATCTTTCCAGTTCTTTGGAGCAGAACATTTTACACACAGCTATATTTGTAACAAGCCAAGCTCCAGAGGCCACCTGTCCTGTTTGGTGTATGGCATCCTCAAAATTACCCAGGAAAAATATGGGGTGTGAGCCACCACACACAGACAATATGGCATTCCCTAAGTCATTCTGTGCAGAAACAAGACAACCAGCTTCACTTCCCAAACAGCATTTTTCCTCTGTGAAATACTGTTTGGGGGGTAAATATAATCAAAACTGCTTGTTTTCTTGTAGGGTTGTTTGTTTGGGGTTTTTTATTGCCTTCCTGCTACTAGAGGCAGTTGCTTCTGAAAAACATAGAAAAATACCATCTATTTTGTCTCAGCTACCACAGTGCAAAATATTGTCTTCAATGCACAAAGAAGGACCAAATAACTTCGTGTGGGCTTAAACTAATATGATGAGTAGTGGAATACTCATGCAAGTCTAAAATGTGATATGCTGTGGGAGAAGGGAATATTCCAGTAAGCTGTACAATAGACTCTTTTTCTTCAGGTCTTAAGCTGAGCTTCCCAACACAAATCTTCAGCACAGTGAACTCACCACAGCTGCTCTCAGTATCCTTGCACTTAGCTGGGGATCCTGGCAAGCAACATATCCTTTAAAATGTTTCAGAAAGTGACAGCCACACTAACACACTGGCCTTGGGACATCCCTTGCTTTGAGAGCTCTGGTCTGGCATGGGTGATTTTTACAAGACTAGGAGGAATTTAGTCATCTTCAAGCTCACAGCAAATCCCAAAGTCCTTTCATTTACTTCATTACCCTGAATAATCCTCAGCTTGTATAACTATATTCACCTTAAGGGGCATCCATTCCCTGCAGCTTCAATAGGGTTCTGGTTTCTCCTCCACTTCTTCCTCTCGTGAACTATCCTTTGGCTGCACTGTTACCCTGAGGAGTACATCCAGCATTCCTGTGAAGCTGGAAAAGCTCTTCTCTGCTTGCCAACACACAGCCCCTTGAAGTCTTTACAAACGTTCTCTTTCTCACCATGCCAAGTTTTAACCTGTTCTTGCTACTAATCCTCTGCACAGTTCTGCACCACCAGCATTGCATTCAGCAGCAGCCAACTACTCTCCTGTGTTTTCTCCTCATTTTCCTTCTCCTCTCTATCAGCATTCCTCACAAAGCATCCAGCATATTTACATTCTCCCTTGAAATCCATTGCTTTTTATTAGCCTTCCCCTTTTGCCACCCAACTCTACAAGGTCTATTTCTAATCTCTTACCACACCTTAAGAACCATCAGAATTCAGAGAAGTCACCTGTGAATGGGAGCAGCTCTCAAATCCAGGGGACAAACCCAGCTGGGCTGAAGGAGGGACCAGGAAAGGGCATTACTGTTCTTTTGATACTGAAGAATAAGGAGAAAACTGGACAGAGAACCTTTATAATCTGCTAAATAGGAACTGTGCAGCCCTAGACACCCTATCCTGGCAGGTCTCAGAAAAGCCAAAGAAGGAATCTAGTTCAGCTGTGAGATGAGGTAATCCTGTCCTTATCACAACCTGAGATTTTCTGCTGTTTTGAAAACAATGAAAATCAGCATGTCTAAACTGCAATGCAACAAGGGCTGCACCAACCCCACATTATTTCCATTTGTTTTCTTTCGTTTCTGCTAACAGCACTTCAGAGAACTGCAGAAGTCCTTTAAAGCCTGTCTATTTACTTCAAAGGGAACCAGTCTTACTTATGCATTTGTTTTGTTGAGGCTTTTTGTTTGGTTATCTCTCTCTGTTTTTACATTTTCACCTTGTTTTCAGGGGCACTAGCAGCAAAAATCCCCATGAAAGCTGCAGGAAGGCTGCAAAGTGCTTTAGGCACCACCTAAACCAAAGGAACCACAATTCTTTGGTAATAGCAGTGATATTAAACTTGCTCTGGGTTGAAGAGTGTCATTTGCTTCCCCCCACCTTCCTCCTATCAAAACAGCCCTGAGTTCCCACACAGCACAAAGATATTTACAATGCATAAAGGGATTTGTTCTGTTGTTTTGCTCTTATCATCCAAATGGTAAGAAATAGCTGAGCTCCAGGCAGGGGAAAGGTGCCACATCAGAGCTGGGAGGTTCACAACATTGGAGAAGCAAGACATGGAAAAATTAATTTAGCAGTGTAGAAAAAGAGTCAGTTTAGCAGTGTCAACATGCAGGGAGGAAAAAAAAAAAACCCAACCAAAAAACACTTGCACACAGTTGAGGAAACAAATTGTGAAGTTTTTCAGGTTTGGGGGCTTTTTCGAGGCAAGTCTGGCTGTGCTACGTTTTGACTAGTCACAGCTCAGCTGTGCTCTTCACAAAAAGAAGAGCTAATACCTTCCTATCCTCTTACACTGCCTTAAACCCTGCTGCACATGGAGGAACACAAAGCCCTGGCTAAGGCTCATCATAGCACAGGTGGAACAGTAATAAAGCACAAAGCTAGCACAGCTGGAGAAGAATCAATAAGTTGTTTTGACCAACAACTCCCAACTTAGAGTCTGGGAAAACATTCTGTTGCATGTCCATCATCTTACCTATTCTCTCAGCCAGTGTTCACTAATTTTGCACCACTGTTTATTCCAGGACAAACACAGGATATTAACTAGCAAACTAGCTGCCAAGAAACCTTGTTGAAGTTTGAAAAAAGAATTGCCTTCAAATTTAAACCTGGACTGCACAGCTGAGCTGCTGCTTCCCATCAGCTTAATGACTGACTTGTTGCAGCTGAAGGTTGATGCACCTTGGCCTTTGTTACATGGGAGAGAGAACAGTAACCTGGACACTCACATATGTCAGAGGATTTTGTAACATGGCTCAGCTGTAAAAATGCTAGACTGAGACAGTTTCTCAAGTAAATGTCTCTCTTGTAGCTTCATAAAAAGAAATTAGCACTATCACAGAGGAGACTCTTAAAAAACAAGTGCAAAGTGTCAACTAAAGACATTCAGGGAAGTGGCAGAAGCATGAGAAAGAATTCTCAGAATTCTGCTAAAGCACTTCTAAGAGATCTGATTGAATTTTCCCCGTCAAAGGGACTCTGTCTAAAGCAGATAGCTTTTACCATCATCCTGCTACTATAAATTAGGTCCTTCTAAAGAAGCATCACAGAATTTGTCTAATCTGCTATCTCTAAACTGGCTGGATAGGAATAATTATAAAAAGAAAACAACTAACCAAAAACCCAAAACAACAGAAGGAGGAGATGCATCAGGACATCTAGAGAACTTAAACATGCACAACCAACTTGTTTGTTGAAGAATGGGTGGAGGTTCAGTGTGTTAATACATTACTGGTTTAAAATTGCTTTTGAAAGTCTATTTAATCCAGGTTGGCAGCAATTGTTGCTTTTAAGAAACACATTCCCTGTAGAAACAAAACCAGCTGGATTTTTTTTCTTTTTATTAGAGAACCGCAGGCAGACTGGGATTTTTCCTCTCTCAAATCTTTTCAGCTGTTGTGGCTGGTCTCAGGTGTGCAGCCTTAGTATAAACGGATAATTCTAAAAGGTGTCTTCAGGCATAGCCTTAAGCTATGGGGAGAAAAACATCCTATCCTGTGAGCAGCCTCTGGCACAAGGGTAAGGGGTGCAGAGAGCAACCTGAAATCCAAGGTCCTCCTTACTCCCTCAGTTCCTGTTTTCCCTTGGGGAAATTTATCTGCACCTATTTTGTGAATTCTGAATCCTCTGCTAGTGAGTGACTGAGTTTAAAGAAGACAAGTGCATAGCCCCTATTTATTTCCTCTCACAAATCTTCACACAAGGTTTTGCCAGCCCACAGAGCCCTCCTTGCTCAGACACCATCACTCCACTCAACATAGTCCTAAGTAAGGCACAGAGGCAATCTGCTGTGTCTGCTAGGAACAGGCAGGAGACCTGGGGGCATAATATCTCTTGTTGTTTAGGAACAGGTAGCTCAGACCTATGAGCAGCTCTAGGAAACCACTTAAGATAAATAAGACTACTTTAAAAATGCCTCTCCACCTTCCCCTGCAAGATACTGTCTAGTTCACTTGTTTGTTAGCTGATTCAACCCTAAGGGATGACAAATATTTACCTCACATAGAACACAGCTCTACACAATGCTACAGTCCTTCCTTTCCCAAACTAT
>NW_008674136.1:31632-36773 GCF_000695815.1 Acanthisitta chloris
CTACTAATGTAATAAACCCAAACACTTTGGTTAGACTAGCAAGACTCATTGAGCTTAGCCATCAGCAGAAATCAGGACCCACAGAAGGTAACCTCCATACCCAGGAGCAATTCTCACTTTGGTTAGACTAGCAAGACTCATTGAGCTTAGCCATCAGCAGAAATCAGGACCCACAGAAGGTAACCTCCATACCCAGGAGCAATTCTCCCTGCTTAGCCATCAACAGAAATCAGGGCCCACAGAAAGTAACCTCCATACCCAGGAGCAATTCTCACAGCCCTGCTGCCCATAATTATAGGCTTCCAACAGTGCTTCACTCAACTCTTTCTCACAAATCAGTACTCTCCAGGCTCTGCTCAACCTCTCACCAACCTTTTGCCTCTTCTCAGACCCCTCACCACTAAGAGCTCCTGCAGTGCTGCACTCTAGAGCTCAACTCCACAGCCCCAACTCCTGCAGTGCTTGTACCCTCTGTAATCAAGGGCACCCACTGGAAGCAGCTGTTCTGTCTCCAAGGTTCCTCACCCTTAGTCAAGTTTCCCACCCCATCACAGCTTGATCTCCAGGTGCTGATGAACTATCACTTGGCTCTTGAGCCTCCATCCTGTTACATGGCAAAGGTAATTCAGAGGCCACGGAGCATTGATCTCACTAACACAGGATCAATACCATCCCTCTGCACTGTGCAAAATCACCCCTGATGGGTTTGGGTAGGTATAGGCCAAGGGGAGTAAAAGATGGATAAATTCTACTCTGGTGCAACGAAATTTCTGTTCAGGACATTACTCATCACAAATATATTGTGTCACACACTGACATGACAGATGATTCATCATTGTATTCTATCAGCACAATGCAGCACATAAAGAAGTAGTGGCATCTGGAGGAAGATTTCACCCTATTTCCTTTAAAACCTGCTAAAAAAATTGCAGTCACTGGATCATCAGTGAGCTTCTCTTTTCACACAGGGTGCTCTGATTGCACATTAGATGAAAACCCACTTAGCATTGCAGCCACAGGCAGGGCAAGACTTGGTTATTCATTGCAGGATCTAGTCGTCATGGTATCTTCCTCCTCCCTCTGCTGATACTTTATCATCTTTTACATGGACTTCTACCATAAATTTATAAGTTTCACTGCTGCTGCTTTCCCCTCCTGTCTTCATGACAATGATATTATTTATCAACTCTGAACTGCAAGGTGAACAAGGAGGAACTGGGAGTCTAGAGAGGATATGGAGGGAAACTATGTGAACTCCCTCGGTGAAAATAATCCCTTCATCCCTTCTACATCATTAAACTGCAAACTCATGTTAGCCTCAAGCTGACCTACTGTGTACAAACCTCCCAATGTTGTGACTCCAGGCACCTGCTGGGCCCTGCAGAGACCATCTGGGGGAGCTCCAGGAGCAAATGCTCTTTCTATTCCAGACAAACTTAGCCATTTGGCTTCGTTGTCTAGGAAAGATTCTTTCAATACCTAATGTTGATGATTTCATTCAGACATGAGCCTCAGAATCTGCTGGCAAACCCCAGGCATTTGGCTGCCACCTCATGAATCTTCCTTCTCTTTTTCCAATAGAATGTTTGATGCTGAGCTACCACTATCACCTTCTCATGCCTCAATTTCTCAGCTACAGGATGAGACTAGTAATACTCACTCCTCTAGAGGATGTGCTGAGCTTTGCAAAAGCAAGTGCATACAGAAGCCTGGAAATACAAGCTGCAAGCTGATATCTGAATACATCATGACATATGGCTGTCTTGGAAATTAGACAACACACGTGTCACCCCAGGAAATTTGTGTTTACCTATCTATGAGTGCTTTACACAGTTTTCTAAGGTTTCTCTTTTGTTTTTCTCAAGTACATCAGAAATAAACACTGTTTATGCCAAGCAAGATCTAGATTGTTCAAAATAAAAGTTAAAAACACAATGTCATTCGCTATTGCATTTTAAAATCTCTTATCCAAACTAGCAGACTGTACAACAGATGCAAGAACACAAGAGGATTCAACCAAGACAAGCCCACACATAAGACATTGTCAGTGTCAAAACTTTTCTTTCCATTAGAAAGATTAAAAAAGGAGGAGAGCAGTAATTCCTGCAATCTCCATGTGTGTTTTAAAGAGTAAAATCATGAAGTCTTTACAGTCTTCTTCATTGAAAGGATTGTAATGGTGAAATTTTGCAACTTTGGAAAAGGAAATATTGTCCTTCCTAGAGCAGGGTCAGGGCATTAGGGTAACAGGATCTATATCACAGGGGAATCTGCTAAATTTACTTGTGAACTCATGAAAACAAGGCTTGCTGCAGGAAGGACTACTTTGTAATGCTGGTTACCCTCTCTGCTATGAGAATTGTGGATTTACCAGAGCACAGCTATTAGAGCAAACCAGTGCTTACTCTAAATGCCCAATCTTTTTTTGAAAACATGGTTTAAGTTGACCACTGCTATATAAAATTAAAATATGGGCACTAAAAAGTAAAAAAAAATTACTCTGAAGTTCTTGGGATGCACATAGATTTTTACAAGCAATTATTGTCCATTATTTCTCTGAGAACTGCTCCATTCTCCCCAGGAAGCAAACTGAATTCATGGAGATAAAGCAGATTAAGAGGTATTTCACACATAACCACACTAATGAGCTCTGGATAAAACAGATTAAGGAACCTGAGGCAAAGTCAGGTAAGAATGAGTTGCTTTCTGTATGTCATCACCTACAGCACTGGACTTTCTGGCCCACTTGTCACCCTCTGACAGTTCCATCATTTGCAGAAGGTGTTTTACAAGCATCTTGTACCATGTCATGACACTTTTCCACTGGGGGAATGGAAAGGGGTCTATGTCTTTGCAGCTCCCACAGTAGTTCTACAAGCAGGTTCTGTACATGGGTGAGCAGGTTAACTTCAACATAACAAGCCTGGGGAGCTGCAAACTTTGTAGAGAGAAGAAAGAAAGCCCAAACCTCACATCTCACATGAAACACACATACAGCCATACATATGTGATTGCAGATATGATGATGAGCTTAATGACAGTCAACAAACACAGAACTGCTACAAGTGAGTTGTTATAATTTGTGAAATCATTTGACCTTGTCTATCTGCTCCTTGTGTCTTCTACCCTGAAGGACAATCTGCATCTTTGCCATATGTCCATGAGATTTTTCAGGCCAACCTGATTGTTGTACCAAATTCTTGTTTGTGGCATAAAACACATGTGTGTGCTAGGTAGGCTTGATGTTGATGGACTGTTCTTGCTGATGGCCAGAGCAGGGAGTTCAGTTTAGTGGACACACTAACCTGGAGTTTCCATCTTCTCCCCAGGCAGCATTTCTGAGCATTCATTTTGCTCAGCAGATGATGTTTCTCCCTAAAAATGAGGGTCTGCTTTTAAAAACTGCATGGTATTTCTGAGGATATACCCTAATCCAGGAATGTTTAATATGCAAAAACTAGTACAAGATCTAAATTTGCTTCACGTGTGAAATTAAATGTCAAGAATACCCACGAGAACAGTGTTAATGAAGAGCCTTAGCCCACAGCACCCACTATCTGCCATTCTTATTAAGCAGGAAAGAACAAGAAGGTTAGTATAAATGTTGATATTTAAGCAAAAGTGAACATTTTCTGTGCATATTCATCTGGTATTAACATTATCCCCATTTTTGTTCTGCCCAACGAGCTCAGTGGTAATTAGATATAGAACATGGTTGAATGTGGCTACAGAAAATAAAGATGTTCTGGTCTCTGGCCAGCACATCAATTGATTTTACATGCTTGGTTTTTCTCTTTCATTGTTCAGTTCTACCTCAGGTTATGAATTTTCAGAAGAAATCATGAGCAATTCAGAGTAAATATACAATTGCTACTTGGGCTGGTGTATCACTGCTCTTGGTTTGCTTTTTACAGGTTGCTTAAATCAATAGAACTGTACACTTGAAGAACTTGACTATATATATTGCTGTATTTTTCTTGGCCATTGAAAACCTTTTTGTAATTTCTCCATCTTCTTTAACATAAAATAAATATGGGAAATCTTTAATTATCTTAAGGACTATGTCTGTCCATATGATACAAAGATTGATTCACTAATATTCTTATGAATCTAAGTGGTGAATTCACTGCTTGTATTATTTAATACTCCCAGAACATGTATGCAAATATTCATCAATTCAAAGTTTTCATACATTTTAACACATCGTATAATTTAGCTCAAAACCTGAATAAATCATATTATTCATTACACACTATTTTTAAAGTCACCCAGGCATGAAACAGAATCATGTGATACCAAACAACCTAAAACATAATCCCACGTGAAGAAAACCATTTACAAAGGCATAGCTAAACTGCAAGTCCTTAGCTGAAACCTACTTAGCAAAAAGAGGTTGTAAGAGATAAATATATTTGTATAAAAGTTGTTTTATTCACTAAGGGAGCAATGATTCATGAGAGTAGAAAATGCAAGTGCCAGAACCAGGACAGGTAACTGTTTCTGCTGGAATACCATAGTGCAACCACTTCATCAACCTCTGAGTCCTTTTCTCCTCCCACTTAGGGCATGTTCTATCCACTATATATGGTATTCAGAGTAGGGACCATTAGCTGCTCCTGTATGCAGTGCCTGTCTTGAGTACAGCCCTGATGACACTTGGGGCCACTGGATGCTGCTGAAATGTATGTAAAAATTACCATAAAGTGATAAAACCGTAAAAAGTAATTGTCTCATGGTTCACTGGTTCACAATATTAATCTAGAGCAGTATAATTAATGTATCTTTTACAGTTTCTCTTAAAATACATCCTGAATCGTAACAGCAGTGATGAGCCTTTTTTTGTGACTGAGAAGAGGATGTGGATGTGGTGTGTTTTGGATATTTTGCATAGCTCAGCCAGCCAAGGTGTCCCAGCACCTGGCTGCAGTTTGCAGTGAAAGGCTCCATTCTTGCCCAGACAGTAAAGGGCAGGTAATCAAATCTCTCTGCATTGCAGTTTGTTCCCTACCTGATGCACTGCCCCTTGGTCTGTTTTGGTATTTGAATTTGTAAGCCTGGCAGGGTAGGGATAATCCCTTGATCTGTGCCCATACCTGTCCCAAGAACACCAGTCTCAGTGCCAATCCCTGGCACTCTCAGCA
>NW_008674136.1:36807-54362 GCF_000695815.1 Acanthisitta chloris
TTTCCCTTCTCATTATTTCCATTCCTCTCACTTTGGCCTGCCTTTGGTTTACAACTGATTTTGATTAGTCAACACACTCTGAAATATGCCTATTAAAGAGAAATTGTTGTGATATGTACAGTATTCACCACAAGCATCATGAGTAGTGAGGGATGGAAATGAATACCAATCGAAGAAAAACTCAGTATTAATTTCATGATGCATTGACAATGGGAAAAAAAACCCCAAAGACATGAAAATCTCAATCTGCATCTCGCAAAATCTTAGCACAAGTACGAAATTCTTCATGGTAATTACTACTGAATTTCAGGCTATTTTCTTCCTTTGACTCCTAATGCTCTATGATGCTATTACATGAGGCAACTGTTGAAAGTGAGTTATTTTCTCCTGTGTCCAGCCTGTCCCCGGAACAGCATTTTGCATCTTAGCTGGGCCAGGACACTGCAGCAGTAGGGCAGGACTGGACATACTGCTTGCTGCTGCACTCTATGTTCTTCTCCTCAACATCCTTTAAAGAAGACATTGCAAATGCAAGTGAATACTACCTAAGGCAGCACTGTCAAAACCAATTTAAAAGCAAGAAGGAAAAGAAAAAAGCCTTAAATAATCCAATATTGACCGTGGGACAATTCTTTCCATTGGGAAATCGCTTGGCCAAAATTTACTACAATCAGCTGTAATTCCTTTCTTAGCCAGCCCCTGGAATCTTTCATAACCCTCACTGTCTGTTTAGACACCTGACAGTCCCTGTTGTCCCTACACTTCTCCACTCACCTCCTTAACACTCCCCCTGGGCACACTGGGTTGGGGTGAGCAGCAGGAGGCAGCTGAGTGATGGCTGAGGGGGATCCCAGTGGGCAACTCCAACTGGAGCAGGTCCAGCTTTAAAGTTTGTGCTGATTAGCAACAAATTAAATAAAACTTCTCATCTTGAGACTTAAAGCCACCTCAATCAGATGACTGTGCCAAGATCATCACTCACTATGCTGACTGACGCTATTTTTTTGACCTCCCTCTGTGTCCTGTCTGGGTTTTTGCCCTCCCTGCAGTCTGTAAGTCCTTCTAGAGAGACATTTCTCTGTGGTCTGTGCTTAGACAGTCTGGGCAAATTCCATTCAGGCTGAAGACTGGCACTTCTGGCTGCCATCATAAAGTATTAACGCACATACTTCTCATTGAGCATAATTTTTTAATGATTTTTAAGAGGCACTGGCTGGGTATGTTTGCCAATTTAAAGGCTGGCAGCAATGCTATTTAACATGTGGTTTACTTTAAATGGTACATGAGGTTTACTTTAAATAGTAGGCAGATATTTTTGGCTTCTAAATCTTGTTTTAACATACAAATAACCAAACAGAGGTTTAAGAGGATTCATTGGCAGACAATGCTGAGATTCTTCCATAAAACGTGTATGGCAAAGGCTGTGATCTCAGTGCTAGAGAGCAACCATTTGTGAGCAGTTACTGGATCTCAAACACTGAAAACATTTTGAATCATGCATTCATGAGGACTAAGTTTTGTGCTTTTCTCACTCAGTTTTGCACTGTGGATTGGTGTGAAATTGAAAGGAGGAGTATGAGATAGTAGGAGAATCCCATCTAGGGGAAAAGCAAGAGTGTCAAACTGTCTTTCAATCACAAATATTATACCAATGAAGTCGACAGGGAAGAAATGGATGGTGTCACTGAATTGTGACATTAAGTAGTCAACTGAATGTGTAAATCCCAAATATTGGGTGTCTGTCACCCATGTTATGCATTGTTCTTTCAGCCACTGATCCAAATGAACCTTGTAAATTGAAATTGTGCATGTGGAATAGGGTGTTCATGAAAGCCTTTGTCACAGTTTGGGCTATAATTACTTTTTTAGCACAATTCTTGGATACGGTGACTGCCTCTGGAACAAGGACTGATCATCCACAGCTCCTACTGGTTTCATTGCAGGCTCATTGGGGAAGGCCTTGTGCTCTATGGTGTCAATGGGACATGAACTAATAAATAAAAAGGGGATGATTGATTAAAAGCCAACAAGAGCCTAAGTACTCAGATGATTCATTGTGCTGAAAAATCTCATGATCTGCAGACAAAAGAGACAAAAGAATGCAGGATTAAAAAGGCAGTCCATGGCAGGGAGGAAAAAGAACCCAGAAGCAGTGGCTTAGTCACTAATCTCATGGTCAGAAACTGTGAAATTATTATTAATCAAAAATAACTGGAAAAGTGGCTGACACATGGACAAACCAGACCTGACTAACCAAGTAACTGCTTCTGAACATGAGCTAAAGCAATAAAATAAGTAAGGATTAAACAAGTCAATTTAAGGAACAAATCTTAATCTTGATGCAAATCACATGTTAAATGACTTCTTTCTTACTCACTCAATTTTTTTTCATACCCAATGCCAGAAACTTGTCTCATATTTCTTCATTTCTCTTGGTTCTAAAGCACAATAAAATGCCAATACATCAAGGTGAAAATGGGCTGAGTACAGTTCTTGTGGAGAGCCAACATGGTATTGATCTTTAGTAGCTTATCTAGAGCATTATCCAAAGCAGAGATGTGCTCATTTAGGAATGTTTTCCTTCACCTGAATAGAGCATCCTGGTTCCCATTACTCATCTAGTTCCTCTGTGGGATTAATGGAGAGCACTAACACAGGTATTTTTCTAGGAGAGATGATTCATGCTCTGGAGGTGTGAATAATTCTTCCTTGACTACAGAGGGACCTTAAACAATTTTTAAAGACAATTTATTTTTATGTCATTAAAAATAAACGAATTTTACTGTTAATGATTGACTTCAATGCAGAACTACATTAGTCAAAAATAGGTAAGAGTCTAAACAGAAGATGAGAGAGGCTTCAGTCAGCTCAGTCTCAACAGCAGGACAATTTCATTAGCCTTCAGGACAGCACGACACTCCTTTTGCCCTGAGCTCACATTGTGCTCCTGCCCTTAGAAACTGCTCAAAGTCCACTTTTTGTCTGAGATCATGACTCAGGTTGATTGCCAAAAGCTGTCCTGAATTGTAGGAAGATTTGTTCAGACAATAAAAATGGAAATGTGAAGCAACTTTATGCCTTTTTAACACTCAAAGCAGTTGAGACATGTTATAAGCTCTGATCTGCACTTACAATTACAGTTACCATCACTCCTTGGGAATGAGACCTTAAGTTATAAATATGTCCACTTCCATGAGATATTAGAAAGTACTTCCAGGAATTCACTTTCAAAAGAAATTGTGCACTAATTAAAGTCAAAAACTTAAAAACCAGTCCCAGAGATAAGTCTACTTTGAGCACATGTTCCTGCAGGTGAATGATTCCCTCTGATCCTAATGCAGAGAAAAACACAATGGGGAGAAAAGTTTCTTCAGCCCAAATGCATCAAGCAGAGAGTTTTGTACTCAAGTGTTGCTGTCAAGTCTCTTCCTAATGAACACAAGAAAAAGGCTTGAAAAGGTGAGAAAGGGAAGAACAGTTCATCAAAATGATTTGTAAAATAATTAATTGTCTAAATACCTCTATTTAATTTCATTATATTGGAGACACTCCACCAATTAGACTTCCTTTCACATGGAGAGAGGATCTTTCATGTGCTTCAAACGTTGCATGCACTAGGATACAACTCCCAAGTTTCCAAGGAGAGTGCAAAGTGCCATCCTTCAATTCCCAGGCTAATTTCACAAAGCAAACTTGTGAAGGGCATAAAACATTTGAGCTTTACACAGGATCCTTTAAAATTGTGAAGAAATCATTTTCACCAAATGAAAGGTTTTATGAGAAAATTTCCTTTTGCAATAAGTTTTTGCTTATACACATTAGAATGGCACAACCTAGACATTCTATTAAATTATTTGATGTGATCTGAAATACACGTAATGCTGTTTTCCTTTGAGTTCCACAGAAATTTTCTGCCATAGCATAGCTGCAAGACAGGAGAAGGAAGAACAAAATTTCTCTCTCCTTACTCCTAGCTCCCCAGCCTCCAACAGGAACAGGCAAAGTTTGCAAATGTATCTGGGCTCATTTATTTTCTCCAAATTTTCTCAATGTATTGTAATATTTCATTTTCACTTGTGCAACAAAGAAAAAAGGGCCATAAAAAGATGAGAGGAGAGAATTCTATGCAAGTCTTTGAAGTAATACTGATAATATATTCCCGAGAAGCTGAATTCCCATTTGCATAATTAAATTGGCCAGAACTATCTGACTGTCCAGCTTGCTGGAGTTCAGCTTCTCTGCAAAGCAATATCCATTCCCACGAGACGTCGGTCGATTACACAGGTGAATTGATAGGAGAATTCAAAGTACAGGAGGCTTGATTCAATATTACACATTAATGGGAAGTCTGATACAAGTTACACACTATGCAGCAGCAATATTTTAATACTTTGGGTAAATAACACACAACTGCTGAGGACATATTGAATTGCAACACTGCAAAATTGAGGTCAGCAGAGTTGAGGGAGTTTTTTTTTCCAAATCAAGTAAGGAGTAGTCAGGAGGATGTGGGGATAGGAGTTTGTTAAAAAGCTGACTTGGTTTCCCCCTGCATAAATACAAATCAGCCATGCAAATTGTTGCTTCTATATTTTGGTACTCACAAACCATGCAAAAATTCCTCCTGTAAATACTGGCCTGCTGGAAGGCTCATTTCCACAGAACTGCAGTCAGCAGGGAACTTGTGTCAACTGCAGAGAAGGAAACTTCTGCCAAGTGGGTCACTGTTAACCTCTGCACCCCTAAATTTGTGTAGAGAAAAAAAATGGTGCAATGGCCTTCCTAAACCTGCAGCTAGACCCCAACTGTGGTTACATCCATGGCAGGTGAGGCTGAGGGCAGGAAGGGGAAAATGCCATGGGACAAGCTGCTTTCTCTTGCTGAGACACTATTATGTTTCTGTCTGTCGAGCAAAGAAAAGCCTCTGCCATATCAGCATTAGCAGCTGGTGTCTAGCCAGCCAATTTCCAGTTTCCTTCACTTAGTTGGTTATGCATAAAGCTTTCTAATTGCTAGTCAACACATGAAAAAAAAAGATTCCAGCTCCTAGAAAACATGACTGTGGCTGGCTGAGTCCTCTGAGACACTTAAGTGTTTCCTGAAAGACCCAGAACACATTGAACTTCCCTTAAGGTTCCAGTGCCTGCAGTAGTGATCTCGAGCTCTCAGTAATGGTGTTAGTGAGAAAATGTCATCACTGTGGAGTGAACATACAAATTAGGGTTCCTGGGGAATGACACTGTGCTTTCAAGTTCAGAAAACAAACCTGGAGTTTAATGCTGATAACCTCGATAAAACAAAGAGATGTCCCCTCAAAATATCCAAACTCCACCCTGTATTTGCAATGAATCATAAAGTGGCAGTAATCTATCAACTATACTCTGCTTGACCATAATCCAAAGGTGACCCCCATGTTGCCTGAATATCCTTTTAACATTGGATCCATTTATCAAAGACAATTTTCTGTGAATAATAGAGGATGATGAACCACCTAAAGAAAAGTCGGACCATCTGTCTGCCTCCTTAGTCATTAACATTCACCTTCAGTATATGCTTGGCTTGTTTTATAACTACTTGAGTGACAGGAGAATTAGTTCATTCCCATAGTTTGGTTTTTTTTTTCCTGTAGACTTCATTTTTTCCCATCATCTATGCATACATTTGTTAAACAGAAGGTGGGGGCGGAATATGTGAAGTCTAAACTAATTTGAGAAAGTAGCATAGCTTCTGCTTGCAGATGTCATGGTGTTTGCATCTTACATATTCATTGGAATGAGTCTTCCTTTCCAGGGTAATGAAAATGCATTTTCAGGCTGCCTTTAAGTCCCAGGTACACCCTGAAGTGTAACATTTTCAGGTTTTCCCCAGAGCTGAGGGATTGTTCCTCCAAGTGCCTCTGTACATCGATGGCTCTGCATTTGCCTCGTTTCTGGGCTTTGGTATATGAGGAGTGATGAACCTATCTTCCATCTGATCTTACATGTCTCACATCTATTCTTCACAAACCTTGCAAGAACAGCCTCCACAGAGGTGCAGGAACTCACCATGTCCTGCCCAAGGTGATACAACAGAGCCAAATAAAAGGAGTCAAGAATTCTGGGCAGAATTTGAGGGTCTAACCTGGAGACTGCAAATGGCCATGGAGAAGGGACTCACCATCTGATAAATTTACAATGAGAAAAAAAAAAGAATAACTAATTTCTACTCAAGTTTTAAGATTATTTTATGCCTCAAAGTCTTGAAAATAACAAAGCAGGATTTTGTGGGATGATAAGGACTGAAAAAGATGAATGGTGACTTAAAATGTGTTCTCAGTACTTAGATGCTTCTAATATTTTCTGCAAAAGTTCTGAACTAAATATTCACTTGAAGTTCCAGCTGCTAAACTTTCACATGTATGTAAGTAAGTAAGGGCAGGAAATATACTCAAAAAAAGTAACCTTAAGTGGATTTTCAAGTAAAAGCATAATGAAAATGGTAATTAAGAGCAGTTTGAAGTCTACTGGATTCAACAGTTGTACTTTGAGAATTTACTCAACAATGGCATACACAAGATGTTTCTATACTTTCTTCTCTCCTTCCACTTACTTGTTTAGAAAGTTTAGACATTTTTTTCTCTTATATTAAGTGATGTTTCAAAGCCCTTTCTGTAAGACAAACTCTTCAAAGAATTCTCCTTTTCCTCTAGAAACGAGAGGTGGGGGATGGTGTCTGTACTTTTTCTGTCTTGGTGACATTCCACTATCAAGGAAATGCACAGCAATATGCCAGTGGGAAAACTATTGAGAAAAATCTACATATTAATTTTTAACATGCAAGTGGAGTTGGTTTTATGTGTACTAGGCTGAAAAAATTCTTCACAGAGAAAACAGGTGACATGGTATTGCCTTATAAAAAATAAACTCTCATTGGGGATTCGCTTAAAGAGGACAAATAATATAAATGGATGAATAAAGAATCAATAAAATTAAACACTTTTGCAACTGTTGACAGCAAGAAAAATTAGGCTGTCAGTGAGAAAAGAACTGTGCTGCTACCTGCTTGTGGCTCAGCTTGCCTTTCCTTATCAAAGAGTCCGAAGCAAATTCAATTGGGTAGTCAAAAATCAATGAAATCAAATAATTGAGCTATCATATTCTTTGCTGATAATTATTAATTGTGTGCCATTTATCTGAGCTGAAGTGGGAAATTTGCTGCAGAATGAAAGGAGCAGCTTTTCCTCCCTTTTCAAAACACCCATTGCTTGTACCTTTGAAGTCTTCTGCATTCAAGGTACTGAGCTCAGCAGATGGAAGGAGAATTTATTTCATTACTGTAGAAGCTGTAAGGGCAGAGCCATGGAAGGAAGGAAGGATGGCCAAACACAGGTCTGTCCAGCAACAGTAATCACCAGAGACCAGTGGGTCCTGCTGGAAGAAGACACAGTCCATCCCTGAGCAGTCATGCTTAGGGAGGAAGGCAAGGTAGGATGAGTTTTGGGTTGGTCTGATTTGCCCCTATCCCCAGGATGTGAAGCTACAAGTCTCTTTCAATTGATGGTGATGTGCTCAGGATAACACCTGTCCTTGAGCACATCAGGATGAAAACAGCATCATCGACTTGTGTTAACCCACCAGCACACGATGCTAAATGTTTTATGTGTCTTGTTGCAATTAGACCCACTCCTGAAAGACATGGATGTCAAGCCCACAGAAATTCCATTAGCAGGAAGCAGAGCTGTGTCTAAGGTGAAGGATCACACGAACAATCTTTGAAGAATCAGAGTCTGACACACTCCTCACTCAGTCTGTGCCTTCGGCTGAAAAATGCATGTTTCAGAGTCTCTGAAAGGACTTGATTTTTCTTCAAACTCCTTCAGCTGAAGCACTGTTAAAACATTCAAAAATAAACCACTGTATTTAAAAAAAAATAGTTTTTAATGTCAATTCTCAAATATACCTAATTTAAGTACTGGATAAATCCCAAGCAAAAATACCACGTTTCATAATTAGACATTGATAGAAAGTAATGGGGGAAGAGTTCACATTCCAAAGAATGCAAAGAAAAAATACAAAGAACTGTTTGTCTGCCAATCTAATTTCATTTAAAAGAAGGTACTGAAGTTCAACCAAAACAATGATTCACATAGTATTTATTGACAACATTTTGTTGGTATTTCCTTCTTGGTTTAAGAAGAATCAACATGTATGACAAGTGCCAGACAAAAAGCCTCAAGTCCATGAAAGTTTAAAAGTAATTTAGAATCTAGCTGAGCTCTCTGCTGTTTGGTAACTATATCCACCATGTTCTTTGGAGCTAATTTCTTCTGAGTGGCTGTAGCACAGATTCATATGGATTCACAGATGATCCATCAACTAATTCAAATGTTCAAATGCCTCTTGAAAACTCTCTGTTCTCTTATTTTATAATTTTATTTTTTAGGTGCAAATTTTTCATGAAATCTCCTCTACTTAAAAAAAAAGATAGGCAAGTGAAGAGAGGCAATGATACACAGCCCAGATGTGGCCATTTGTCTGCAACTCTTCCACACTCAGTCACCATCAGCTTTCTCTTGGTCTGCAACTGTTGAAGAGCTTGCAGGTGTTAACAAGACTAGCACAGTGCTGTAGGGCTCATTAAAATATATCCATGGAAAGCAGGGGGATTATAATTACTCAACTATTCCTCAATTAATCCTCTGTGTCTCTGCAAGCAGAATGGCTTGGTGCACCTACTGCAGCATCCCCTTGCAGCATCCCCTCCCCTCCTGCAGCACAGCACACAGCAGGAACCACATCACTAGTTACAAGAACAACACATTTCCTTCAATTCCATTTCCATGTTTCCTTGAGTTGGCTATAAATATTCCACTAAAAAAATCCATGTTTTCCTTGCAGTTGCACTCAATTATCATTGATCTCTGCTGGTTTAAGTACAGGGTGAAATTCTGGCATGGTTAAATAACCCTACAGGTGACCCTTAGCAGATGCAGCTGATTTGCTCAGAGCACTTAGCTGCTTGCAAATGTTGAATTGTGTCATGTTCAAAGGTGGAAATTATACTTCTCACAGAAAAAAAAAAAAAGAACACTTAAGGATAGGAACCCAAGAGTGAAATCAGATTCAAATAGGAAAATCCTTACTAGAGACTATCCATAGAGAGCACACTGACAAACTACAAGAATATATTGCTCTAGGAGTCAATCTTGTTCCAGCACATTTATACTGACACTCCCATTTATACTCCCACACCCCTGACAAGTGACAATAGTCACACAGGTATATCTGACTTGTCCATTGAATTATAAAATAAATTTCCAAATAAAGCAGATATTATAGGCCTAAATGCTGATCCATCAGGGTAATGTTGTCCCCTTATTCTCTTTTAAACTCAGTCTTGCAACAGAAATCAACACTATCTGTCACTGCTAAGGCAAATCACTGTGATCTCTGAATTTTCAATGAGCTTTTTGTCACCTTCTCAACCAAATCTTCCTACACAGCTATGATTTGGTCCTGTCTTACACCAAACTCAGTCTGCCTAGGCCTTAAACTCAGAACCATCCTGTGTACAACTGTCTCTGTCATGAAGTCATAGACCTCAGCTGAATTTCTGACAAAAGCAAAATGATTGAGGAGTGATGAGCTTACCCTAAAAAACATACAAAACCAAAAAACTCAAACAACAACCCCCTAACTTTGTTCTCTGTCCTTTTATATTTTTTTAGTACACAAAACAATACATTCTGCACTTAACACTGTGCAAGTGTGGGCGAAGGGGAAATGACTTTTCATTGCATGAAGGCACATTTTTATTATTTTGCCTTCTTTATCTGTTTTCCTTCTTACAGTTCCCATTTTTTTCTGCCATGAATGACTGAAAAAGAATCAGCAAAAAGATCCATTTGCCCAGCATCTGTGTTAGTTTCTCCTCAACTCATTACTTGCTCCAACTGTTATCACCCTTTTTTTCCCCCTTTCCCTTTCTCACCCTCCCAGTGCCAGTGGTCTCCAAAGAGCAAACAACACCCAGGGAGAGAAGCTGCTCTCAGACATACAATGCAAGTCTTGCATATTTGGTGTCAGAATTCAAATCTGATATTTGCTAATTGAGAACAATTTGGTCCTCTCTGTTGAAGAACATATTCCAGAAAGCTTCTGCTGGAGGAACTTGTCCTTAGAAGTCATTCTTTGAACATCTGCAGGAAAATTAGACATCGTGCCTGGTAGTTCTGTATGCTGTGTGAAGTTTTGAGCAGCACAGCTAAAAACATTTACAGTGCATTTTCCTAATCTGCTCTGCATGTTTCTCCCTCAAGATAGATGCACTTCTATCTCCAAACCTATCACCCAACATCTGCTATTAGACAAGTCTTACACGTAAACTCTCTAACACACACGAGGAAATCTAAAAGAGGAATTAAAGCCCTTGACAATAGTGTACTTGATTCTCTGCAAATCCCTGTGGATGTATAGTACACAGTAAGTCAAAAATAATTAATAGGGTCAGCTCCAAGAGATGTCAGGTTCACTGAAGCGTTGTGTGTTTCTTTGAAAGAGAAACAACGCTGACACATTTTTAAAACTTCGGGTAAACTAAATGTTGTCTCTAGAGGTTGGTACTTCCAGAGCACTTCTGTAACTTCTCCTCATCACTATCTGTGCTTACTTTTAGTCATATTGGTGGAGTGCTTTTCTTCTTTTAAGGAAGAATGGAATTTTAAGGAAATTTAAGGGCAGAACTGAGTGAAAATAATTGCTATGCATCTTATAACATTGTTTAGCAATTAATCCAGGTATATAGATGTGGTGATCAACTTTATTCTAATCTGTCACTCGAGTTTTTCTACTGCAAAAAGGGCTTATATCCATAAGGAAGATGAAGACAGCAGATTTTAAATAAGTCAGAAACGAGATTTAGCAAAGCACTTGGTATTTGTGTACCTGAACTCATCAAAATCAAATGTCCATGAGTTTCAAAGAAGAAATTCCAATGCTTTTAACAAATCCCATTATGCAGGAAACCATAACAGGCACTTAGATTTTGTCACTCAGTTCCACCTACATTTAGCAGCTCTATTTCTAAACTAAATTCATTAACATTTGCTTTTCTAGACACAAACAGCACCAATATTGGCAGGATGAAATTTCAGTCCATGAGAAGGAAAGGAGACTCATCCTATGCAAATACAGCCTAACAGCCTGTCCTGCTCAAGAACCTCTCCATCCCAAGATGGAACATGCTTCCCTTAGAATACGGATTTATCCCAGCATCACACACAATTCCTTTTGCTAATCTGAAATTTAAAACAAACCCTGAGGGTTTGCTGAATTGTTTTCAGCAGTGACAGTGAGTGCTGCTAACTGAACTTCTTTAAGTGTTGGTTTTTTGCAGCAGCAGCAGCAAGACTCAGTTTATTGGTAAACACTGATTTTAACAAGCAAAGAGTTAGCTTTGGTTCACTGTTTGGAGAGTCACAAACAGAGCTCTGCCTTCTTAGTGACACACTGGAGGCTTGGAAGGAAGACAGGAGTCATTAGGAAGAGGACTGGCAGTTCCATCAGCAGCTCTCTCTTGTGGCTATGACAAGTGACCTCTGCCAAGGCAGGTCACTGCTGTGAGAGGCCATATAGGAAAAAGGGAAGGAATGAGGCAAAGGAAACCTTCAGCAGACTAATGCAGTATAATTTAAAAGCTGACCCTGTACATTAAGGCTAATGGAACTAAACAACTGTAATCTTGAAAAGAAAATGAACACTATTGAGAATGTAGCTACAGTACTTGAAATCCAATTAACCGTTATATCTCCCTAAAGATTTGGATCACATTTTTCTTCCTTTCATTAACTGAAATTTATTTTTTCTTTGATTAAACTTAATATTAAAAAAACCCAAACAGACAGAACGATAATCAAAAGTATGTATCATCTTAGGCCTACTCTGCATTATTAAAATCTCTCATTTCAATCATTTGCAGGATATTTTACCAGCAGTAAACTCACTTAGAAATAATCAGTCTGCCAATTAGCAAAGTTCTCCTCAAAACCACAGCTTTACACAGTGCCATGCCAAGGATATTTCTGCCTTCCACTCTACCTTGACACATTTAACTCCAAGAACTCAATGACCTTCCAAACATATCCAAATTCAAACTTAGACCAAAGCAGAGGAATCCAAAACCTGAAGGTTGTTATTGTTACAACTAATTAATCTCCTTTTAATCTGTTTGTGATACATTTTAGATAAATTCTCAGCAGCGAAATAAAATAAAAATAGCAACATAAAGAGCTTTCTTTCTATCTCATTTATTAAAAGAAACAAAACATCTATCACTTAACTCCTGGGTTTGTTTTTTTGATTTTTACTGAGCTGAAGAAAGCCAGAATTAGACCACTGGGTAGCTTCAAAAAAGAGAAGTGCCAACACATTCAGTGATCATAAAAGAAATGAGATATATGGAGGAGCATCTCAGACCATAATCAAGGACAGAGATTCTTTCCAGACTCCCCTGATGCACTTAGCAAGGGTACCAAATCTCAAGTAAACCCTGTGGAATCTGATAGTGTAAATTTGTGTTTTACAACAAATTTCCAGACCGAAAGTAAAGGCCTTAAAGAAAGTGGGATCAATATTTCTCAGCCTACTTTGATTCTCCTCCCCCAAGCTCAGAGCCAAGAGTTCTGCTCCTGTTTCTCTCATCCCCATCACTATCCTGGCTGTGGAAGAATAAGGAAAAGTCTTCAGTTTGAAGTGGGACAGGCAAGATTCTCCCCATTCCCACATGCTGAAAGGTGCATGACATGAAGATATCATCATTCTCAAGATGGGCACAAGCACAGCAGAGAGAGGGGAAGCAGCCAGCACTTCTTGACTTAGGGTGTTAGCATAGAAAACACATAATCACGGAATGATTCTATGGGTGCTTTTATTGAAGAGCTCTGGGAGTCGGGGTACAGACCCAAATCTGACTCCGACATGGTTCTGAGATGGATACATTTTATACTCTTCTCTTACATAACCATGGTATAGTCATATGTTAATCATTACTTTGCTATTGTTCTATTGATTTCATCCAAGCATGATTCGAGTTCTCTTTCATCCTTGTTATGCTTCACCCAAGCATGAGTTTCAGTCCCCCTTCCATCATTGTTGTATTTCACCCGAGCATGAGTTCGAACCCCCTTTTCCATGATGGTGGTATAATTATCTGTTATTTAGGGGGTACGTACAGATAGGTACCCAGGTGTACTTGCACAGGTACACATCGACCTGCTAAGATAATAATCACTCTTCTCATTAAGACCTATTCTAGCTACCTTGCCACTAAGGCCTACTTTAGCTACCTTGCCACTGAGGCCTACTTCAGCTAGCTTGCCACTAAGGCCTACTTTAACTCCCATGATTTTAGAAACATTTTATCCCATGTTATCAAGGGCACAAGGCTACAGGGAGCATGGAAGTTCCCATTCCATGGAGTTGGCTCCCCAAGCTTCAGAGTCAGATTTTACCTTAGCTTCAACATCCCATGTTTTTTAAATCAGATGAACTGACTGTGATTGCTACTGTAGCACTAGAGGCAAATGTTGCTTATATGAATACACTGTACCCACATGAGTGAATCAAATCTATTGGCAAAAGGATGTTCGATCTCCAGAGCTGCTACTCAGGTACAATTTCAGTAAAAAACATCAGCTCGAGACCATCTTCACTTTTATAAAGGATAACCTGGTTGAGTTGTGATAATTGAAATTATTTTAGTAATTGCTTACACAATCTTCTATCTACAAGATAACAGAAAGGACATGATTTTCCTTCTTTTAAAGAAGAACCAGGAAACAAAAGGAGTCTATTAATTAGACTGTTTAGTTCTGTGCTGTTCTGTTTCATGGAACAAAGAGCTATAATCATTGAAAAAGCTAATAAACTTTTTTTTTTTTTTTTTAAATTTTCTAAAGGTTTCTTCTGAAACTCATGAAGTGTTTTCAGAAGGCCAAGGGCTGGGGCTGTGTCTGCCCTGAACATACCTCAGTTTTAAACATGTTTTAAAATATAGCAGTCTTGGTCCTTCAAGTAAAACAAGCTGAACTGTGCTAGTGCTAAGAACCAGGTGATCAGGAATAAATCTGAGTTGCTCCAAAGCTGGAATTTATTTATTTATTGTCCTTTCCTGACAGTAAATTCCACATAGGATATCTAAGGATCTGTTGTGAAATTTTGGTGATTCAACTTCATATCAAAATGATTGAGTACAAGTATATTTGCAGCCCAAGAGCACAAGCGAAATCTGGAAGCTAATTTTGTGTAAGATCACAACCTCCAAATTAAATAATAGATGGAGCCTGCCTGCTGCATCATCAAATTTTAATTAGATTCTTTGCAGCTGTATGTCTTTGATCTCAGCTAAATAAATCATAGATGCGTTGTGGTTTTTTGGTTGGATTATGTGTCATGCTAAACTCACATATGAAACAGAATAATGTGTTTGAATCTGCATTGTTACAAGGAGGGAAGGAGAAGGTAATTCCCCCTGAAACTTCACCTAGAGCACTAAACTACTTCAACATCTACTTTTATCCCCATATCTGTTTTCAAAATTAGGTAAAATCAATTTTTTACCTTTTCTTACCCTTTTACAAACAACAGTACCATGATCCAACAACTGCTCTGCTGTAACTTGTGGAGAGAAGACACAGGCTGAATCCAAGAGCTCTAAGGGCCCTCATGAACCAAGGGCTGAAACCCTTTGCTGTTTGATGTTGTCTGAAATGTGTTTGTGCTTTTTTCAGCTAGTCCAATTTGAGTTGTTGGGCTCATTTCTAGAAACTGAATCAACAGCACTGAAGTGCAACTAATGCTGAAGTTTACAGCTCACAATTAGGGCAATTTTTCCCTCGTTGAAAAGACTAAATGATAAGCCAAATCCTGAATTACAGGACATGGACACGACATATTTCACCTGCAGAGGAAGCAGATTCATTTGCTAATGACTTGCAGCAGGATTTACACTTTGAGCATCACAAGATTTCCAAGAGCTCTGAATGCACATCCACACCCTTAACCTAGATCCAAATGAGATCAAAAGAAATCCCTCTGGGAGCTGCTGCTGGAGTTGGGAACTTCACTGCTTCATGTCTCCAAGAGCTACACGTTTTTAGGCTTTGTTTTGCTCCTGAGTAAAATCAAATTACAATGCAGCTTTCTCTAAAATACATACAAGTGATGGCATAATGCAGATTTCAGCTGCTGCTGTGCTGCACATCATGGGTTGGCAAAGTCCAGCAACAAGTAAAACAAACCATTTTAAGGTCAGATACTGCTTGTGGTTATTAGCATTATGAAAAAGTTGCCTGTTTTAAAAAGAACATATAAAATTACTCTGTAAAAGAACTGGAATCAGTTATGTTTTACCCACAATTTATTAACAACATGGAAACTGTTAGTGTTATCAATGAAAATTGTTAGCCACAGTCAGACTGGAATGAGCCAACTTATTTTTCCAACCTATGTGCCATTGTTTGTAAAAAACTGCAGACTAAAAGCTGTCCTGCAGCATCCTGTATCACCCATAATATAGATATATAGATTATAACCACAAGAGGATATAGCAAATGGATTTTACTCAGGAAAACATATCAATAACTAATCAAATAACTGATCAAATTATTACACATTTATACCCTGAAGAGAAACTGTGATCTAAACCCAATGCCAACTCAATACCAAAAATTGTTAAAGAATATTTTCCCCATGTTATTTCCCACAGAGATAAAGTTTCAAGGACATTTTTGTAATTCAGATAACAGTAAATTTTTTGATTTCTTTCTTGGACAGAACAGACATCTGCTGCATTTGATTTGGCTGTTACTCTGCACTCCTCACAATGGCTGCAATCTCAGTTCTCTCTCCCACGAGGTAATGGAAGATGCTTTCTAAAAACAAGTTTGCAAACTATGAACAAAGTGCATTGGTAACAAAGACAGATTTCCATGAATCTTGACTCTGCCATTTGGTGAAACTAGTTTCTGGCTAGAGAAAATAGAATTTTTTACTTACAGAAGGATAGCAGGATACTTTTTAAATGTCATCTTGACTCTTTGCCATTTGGTGAAACTAATTTCTGGCTAGAGAAAGTAGAATTTTTTACTTACTGAAGGATAGCAGGATACTTTTTAAATGTCACATCCATGCACTGCTGCTTCAACCCCTGTGTCCTCCCTAAGCCAATGTACACACAGGAGTTGGACACAGCAGGATCTGCTGGATGGCAAATCCTGCATGGACACAGCAGATGAGGAGAGGCTGCATTTATATCAACACTCATGCACAGAAAGAGATTTATTTGGCTCTTTGAAGCCTCTTTCTCAGTAAGCTGTGCAGATTTGATAGCAAGTGTTTAGACATAGACCATTTGTACAATTTAACCTTCAGTATTTATACAACTATAAAGGGAATAGGGTGTGTTTTTATGTCCCAGAGCAGTACATAAAAGGAATAAAAAATGCAAAGAGTGGATAGACAAGCGTTCAAAAAACTGTAGACCCTGCTCTTATGTTGCTGCATAATGGTGTGTAAAATGTACTCCAATTTTTTGGTCACAGGACACAGAGTGTAGCATGAAAGCAAGAATATTAATGACATAAATTTTGCCTATCACTTGCCTTGAAACCTTCATATGTCAAGCACAAGTTTAATGTTCTCCCTTAGCTAATTTTTTCCTCATTCTTTTCTCTTTTAAAACAAAGCACTTTGCATAACAGAATATTTTGATTACCTACTCCTGTGGCACAAAGCATGTCTCAAGGCATGCTAAGTTATCCTAATGCACTGGATTCGTTTTTGTCTCGGGAGTTTTCTCATCATCTCTTTTTTCCTCAATAGTTTATCTTAAAACTATTAAAGCACAGGGTACAGGCTGGAAATATGTAACTTAATCCATTAGTTTCTGTGCCACATCAAGGACATCTTTTGTGGAGTAAATAACCATGGCTGGATAAGGAGCTATGCTGTGTGTTACACTTTGTGTTTTAGTTCACCTTTTGTTATGCTTTTTGAAAGTAGTTAATGGCTTTAATATGCTCCTTTACTTCTTTTTTTTTTTCAGCTTGATAGCAATCTCTCTACACCAATCCCTCTGCAAGCTCAAAGGGACACATTTGTAGAAACACTCCCAAACTTCTGAGGATAGTCATGTAGCTTTTAGGAAATATTTTTGACATTATACAGGATCTAGTTTAAGCCACTTGAGAAGACTCTGATTTACAGAGAACTTGGCTGTTTCTGGAAGGTCTTTTAAGATGTCAAGTAATCCATGAAAAAGGACTCAGCAGCTCTAAAATTCTAGGTAATGAGGAATTAAATGTATGAGAAATTTAACAGGAGCTATGGGTTATTCCCCAGAATAATTAGCACCAGTATTTTAAGTCAACTATTCAAAAGATAGTGCCATTACCTCCTTGCTTAATTCTCCATGCAGATACTCCAACTAAGATGAAACCCAACACAAAGTCAACATCACAACTGTTACTGCATGAAGACATTTTTTTGATAGAAGGACTGAGACCTGTTTTCCTGCCTAGG
>NW_008674136.1:54372-60151 GCF_000695815.1 Acanthisitta chloris
CCCAGGCTGCATCACCCCAAGGAACTGGAGAGCCAGGAGGATGCTCTAGGAGCCATGTACCACCTGAGGAGGCTCCTGGACTGTACTTACTGGCACAGACTTCTGGTGCAATTTTGGCAAACCAAGCAGCATAGCACAGAGCCATGGGAGACAGGTGAGCAGCACCACCAAAGCTACATCAGGGGCCTGTCAGGTCAGCAGGACCTGTTCCTTTGAAGGAGAGCTGAGTCAGGGTAGTTATGGTGCCTCCAGTGTTCCAGCAAGTATCACTTCAGAGCCCTGTGCTACACAGACCATCCCACTGTCCACGTGGGAAGTGGGAACAACACCATTAGCCACCTCCAGAGGACATTTTGAAGATAAACACATTGAGAGGCTCTCAGGAGCATCCTGAATTCCTTGTTCCATGCTCTGGTCAACAGGCAGAAGACAGTCATGTACATGGACACACACACACACACACTTGTGCAGAGGGGAAGGAACAACTTGCTGCTACTCTCTCCTTTTCCAGATGGGAAGCAAGGATATGAGCTGAGAGTGACTTCACTCAGTGCAGCCTTTTCCAGGGGCTGATCTACAAACAAAGCAACACCTCTGTGCTCTTTGCTAAAAATTAGATTGTGAACTAGCCATTAGCCCCTGAATAGGAGTGCATGGCTGCTGTCTGTCCAGCTATTATTAATCACACACAGTCAAAAATGAAAGCAGTTCATACAGAAAATTCAAAGTATGAAATGAATAAAGAATTTCAAAGCTTATTTCAATTGCAACTTCTTTAAATAAAAGAACTGGTTTCTAATCAGGTCACAGTGAAATATTCATTTCCTGGAATCCTAGCATTTAGAAGACAAAAATCTCTTTTTATTATGTGTATCACATACACTGACATATTTTCTGAGCACCTCAGACTCGTTTTTCAGGGCAGTCTGGGTCAACTAATTTAGTCAACACTTACATAAAAGTCACTCACAGTTCAGGTCTCAGTCCTACACTGAAAACCAGACAATGTCCATGAGATCATGAGTGCCCAATTGGGGATGGTATGAAATCATGACTCTGTTTAATTGGGGAAGGAGAGAAAAGATACAAATGAGGAAATAAAAGTAAATTCAAAACAGAGAACTAAGATGAAAAGAATCAGTTACCTGTTGCTCTAGTCTTGGGTGCTAGTTAGCAAAAAGATCTTTTATAAAACAGAATTTGAAGAACAAAGAGCTAAACATACAGGAGGTGCAATATTTCTTATAACATGTAAGGTTAGCTGATGCACATGAGATCTGTATGAGCTGACAAACAAAACCATGTTCCTATAGCTGATAGCAGCCAATTTTCTCATTAAATCTCAGAGATTATTATTATTCCATGTTCTAACTCTTCAAGACCCTTCGTAATTCTCGAGTCACGTGTTTCCAAAGTAGGGCATGCAAAATAACATGGCTCAAACCACTTGGAGAAAAGCTTCTGAGAAGCCTAAAATAGGCATTTCAGTGGTAAAAGTGAAATGAGGACAGGTATTAAATAAACAATGCACAGAAGGCAGGAGCATACAGGCCATGTTAAGGATGACACAAGGAGGACAGAAGGGAAATAATGTCGCAGAAGTTTTGAAAAGACATGATATACTGAAGACTTACCACAATATTTCCTGCTCTATTTTTACCTCTGAATGCTTCACAAACGTGAGGACTGTGACTTGGAGGCATAAATGAAATTACTGATTATAGGAGGAGTTTTGTTCTACTCCAGCAACTGGATTATGAATTTGTCAGGCTTTACAACTGAGAGAACATGTGCCTAGAGATGGAAAGAGTCTGTGAATTACACCCTCTGCATTCCTCCCCAGATGAAGAAAAAAAAAGTTCAATTAATAATTTCAAATTTTGGAGAGTCTGGAACACAGAATTTGAGGAGATTTCCTGTGAAGGACCATAGCAAAATTCCTGTGTCACAGGACAGCAGTGTCACACCAAGAGGTGTTGGACTGAGAGGACTCTGGCAGGAGTGGGAGGCACTGCAAGGCTTTTACAGCAACAAGCAGAGTTTGATGTTGGTTTTGTTTTTAGCAATGTGACAGATAATGCCCATGAGGGGCATATTTCAGTTTCCTTGTAATCAAGCTGAACAACAGCACTTAACTTAATTCATGCAACTGCCATACCCAGAGAGGAGATGTCACAACAATATGAAAATGGAAAGTGTGATTGCTGAAAAGAACAGTTAACAATAACTTTCTAAAAATAATATCACATTTTTAATTGTACTCTCTGTTAGAAAAAGCTAACAGAGACGCAGTAAATTAGTCTTCAACATCCTCCCTGCCCTAAGGCTCCTATGAATTATCTGTCTCTTCTGGAAAATCTTATTCTCCTGTTAGGATGTGCCATTACAGATCTGTCTTCAGGAGTGGTGAATCCAAGCAGATGACCTGGATCACTCTCAGGAGCATCTAAACTTAACCAGGAAAATTGTTTCTATACACCTCTAGCACCTTTGCTGTCACAGACTGTGATTGTGTTTCTTTTCACAAATCCTCTATAAAAGAGAAGAAAAGAAGATAAGAAGATAGGAAGGTTCACCTTACTATAGATAAAGAAGGTCAACCCCCCCTTTTCTTATAGAAATGTGCCCTCTGAGGCACAAATTTGAGGGACTTCCCACAGCCCATCCATAAATGGGATGAGTTGGGATATGAGTCCAGGCTGCTAGAGCCCCACATCAACACTGAGTGTTCCTGTTCTTAGTGATAAGGTGTTCATCAAGTATCCATTAGTCACTGATCTTCATCATTAACCTCTTGCTTTGGAGTTCATTGTTTGTGTGCAAATTGCCTATGAGTAAAGCAAGACCACACAGGGATGAAAGGCAGCATTCCATCCCATGCAGATATTCACATGGAAGGCATCAGGCACCAAACATTATCAGTAAAATGTAATTGGGATAATCTCACTCAGCTCAGCAGCGTGTCAAAATATCCCCTTGGCAAAATAAGAGCCCAAAGAAACAAACTAATTTACAACCAGGGATAAAAATGATGAATTGCTCAGAGCTGGAGGAAGAACTTGGCAGGCAGACATTGCACAGTCATCACAAAATAGGTCTAATAATTCCACAAAATCAGAAATTACTGAATTTATTATGTTTTTCCAGAAATTCTTCTGTTCACCAGGCAAAAAAAAAAAAAGGTTCCCATTACACTACATGCAAGAGAAAACAGATTGGGTTTAAAAAGTTCCCATTACACTGCATGCAAGAGAAAACAGATTGGGTTTAAAAGGTTCCCCCCAACCACCAATTTTGACAGCAGCAGACATACAAATTGACTCTCTGAGAGTCCTACCTAGCTGACTTCTGGTGATTACTGTAAGCTAATTTTCCCTCTCCCTGGGCACTAAGCTTTTGGTTCTTTGTGTAAATGCAAGTGCTTTCAATGCTGCACCTCCTCAACAGCAGTTTGGTTAGCTAACTATTCATGTTGAAAGTCAACACTGGTGCATATCACAGCCTTCAATAAAATCTGAGGAGAGAATCCCAGAACCTCTCCCAGGGATTGCAGTCCCAGCCATGACCACAGCAGAATTCCCATCTATTCTTTTCTCTATGTTCAGTGGATATTTGTGGCCTGAAAACATAGGTTGTCCTTCTCTTCACCCTGCCATGTCTCTGCTGCTGAGCTCCCAGAGACCTGGGACAAAGCTTGTTTCACAGTTTGAAAGAAATGCTTATTCCCCTTTCATTCTCTGCTTTCCCATCCCCAAATTCAGCCAAAACTCACTGGTTCCCCTGTGTCCAGTCTTGGGTCTAATGTGGAGACTGACAGAGCAATGGAGGGAGAAGACATTAGAGTTGATCACTGGCTCTGTGACAGACCAAGTTGAAAAATGGAAATGCCTTCCTCACAACTCTGCTCATTTCCCATCAACATTGTGAGAAAATAACCAGTTTTTTCTGCAATAAATGACATGCAGTGACAAACAATTGGAATCAGAACATTGGCAGCAAACTTTGAAAGTATATTGGTAGAGTACAAAACAAGATACACATGATGAAAACAGCAATGAATAGCATTTAGACCCACCCTGGTGTGTGTAGGAATCAACTTATGTAGATCTTCAAGTTCTTGTCACCCTTAGAGGCTGAGAAATCAATGGACTTTTGATCAGTGTGATTTAATTGTATGACACATTAGCCCTGCTATCACCTTGATCCTGCCTTAAATGCATCTTACAGGATTACCATACTTATAATCAACTATTTATTGGCTTAAATAACTTGGTACAAAATACGGCTCACTTAAAAAAAGTCTGGAAAATGGCAATTTATATATGAACAAAATATGGCTCACTTAAAAGAAGTCTGGAAAATGGCAATTTATATATGTATGTGTGTACATCTACATATAAATCAAAAAATAAAATGGAAGAGAGTTTTCCTTTCTAAGCTGAATGAAACCACTACAAGAAAGTTGTCAAAAAGAGTTTCTATTGCCACAAAATGTTTCAGTTTGATTCCACAGAAATCAACACAGGAAGCAATGAAATCCCAAGATTTCTCTGAAGGCTGTACAGGAGTTTAGAAGCAGAAGTTCCTGTTTCTGTCATAGGACTTGGATTAATCAACTCATTTCCCTGTGCTTAAAATTATTCTATGGCACTTGCATCTTTATTATCAGAAGTCCACAGATAAAACATGCAGTGCAAGGATTAATTTTATTAGCAAAAATGAAGAAATTGCACACAGTTTCCCCTCTCTGTCCCCTCTCCCTTCCCCCAGGAGTGTCAGGGCTGTTTTTCATCTGGTGTTTATCAGAAATTACTATTAGCAGACACGTTTCTCTTGTGCCATAACTCCTAGGCTCAATTCATGCACTTGGAGCTCCCATTCTGGTCACTGGGAGTTTGGAGACAGCAAGTGTGATGACCTTCATTATGGCCTGTCAGCACAGCAGAAATACCAGCCCATACCACTGACAGTGAAAAAAGAACTCCATTACCTGAGTGGTAGTAGGATCTTATTCCTTTTAGGCTCAAGTTCTAGAAAGAGATATCACCATTTATTCAGCACATTTGGAGGACTGTAGGAGAAGGTGGCTTATTTATATATATTGTTCATGTAATCCCTCAAAGTGTTCATAAAAATAAAGACCTTGCAGTGCAAGATGCTGAGCAGCACCTCCATTTGAGATTCACTGCTATCTGAATACTGGGGGGAAAATATTCTTGGGATCAGGCTCTCTCCTGGGAGTAAGAGCTGGCACACAATCCTGCTAGTACTGGCAATGATGATATTAACCCACAAAAGCTCTTGTGCTGGTTTGAGCTGAAGTAGAGTTAACTTTCTTCACAGAGGCTAGTATGGGGCTATGTTTGGGTTTTGTGCAGAACACAGAGTTGATAATGCAGAGATGTTTTTGTTGTTGCTGAGCAGAGCTCACACAGAGCCAAGGCCTTTGCTGCTTTCTGTACTGCCACACTCCCAAGGAAGTTGGGGATGCATGGGAGATTGGGAGGAGACACAGCTGGGACAGGTGACCCAAACTGACCAAAGGGATATTCCATACCATAGGACATCATGCTCAGTATATAAGGTGGGAGGAAGAAGGAGGAAGGGGGAACATCTGGAGTGATGGTGTTTGTCTTCCCAAGGAACCGTTACGCGTGATGGGCCCTGCTCTCCTGGAGATGGCTGAACACCTCCTGGTTTTGGGAAGCAGTGAACTAATTCCCTGTTTTGCTTTGCTTGTGTGTGCAGCTTTTGCTTTCTCTATTAAACTGTCTTTATC
>NW_008674136.1:60180-60407 GCF_000695815.1 Acanthisitta chloris
CCCCATCCCATTGGTGGGGGAGTGAGTGAGAGGCTGTGTGGTTCTTGGCTGTTGGCTGGGGTTAAACCATGACAGCTCTTCACTCTTTGAATGCATTTGCACTATATAGAAAGAAATCTCTTCCACCTCCTCAAAGTAGAATCCTAGAATCAGATGGGTTGGAAAAGACCTCCCTTCCACCTCCTCAAAGTAGAATCCTCGAATCAGATGGGTTGGAAAAGACCTCA
>NW_008674137.1:0-11597 GCF_000695815.1 Acanthisitta chloris
ACCGACAGACAGACAGACAGACCGACAAACAGACCGACAGACCGACAGACCGATCGACCGACCGACAGACCGCCCCGTGGGCACCGCGCACCTGGGTGGGGAGAGCGGGGCCAGCCCAGCCCCGGGGCACGAGTGTTGGAGAATGGCTGAGAGAGCGGGGACATAATCCTGGGAATGCACCTGGGGAAGGCTAAAAAGAGCAAGGACACAGTCCCCTGGGAATGTGACCGACTGGCAAGGCTCTGGAGATAGTAACATATAGAGATAGGGAGTAACTCAGCTGGGCAGAAGGCAACTTAACTTGGCAAATGGCAGGGGCAAGTTGTCCTCGAGGGTGAGACAAACAAGTTTGAGACAAACAGCCAGGAATGCAGCCAAGCCTGAGAAAGTAAGATAGAATCCTCACAGCTGTAACCACAAGTAGGGAGAGTAGCTGAATGCTATCTCTAGAGCTTAGCCAATTATAAATGATTGATAGTTATATGCTTGTCCTGCACTGTGTAAAAAAGAGCCTGTCGGACAATAAAGTTGGAGCCTGCTTTATCACTCATACTGAGTCGGCTGCTTGCTTCCCCGCAGAACTTTCCCTTTCCCAACACACGAAGAAGGCTAGACTTTGTTATAATAAGCTTTTCTATACTGAACTTCCTGAAATAGGACAGCTACACGCTCCTCTGCAAGCAAAGGTCCTGTCCAGAGCCAAGAGAGTTAAGATTTGCCCCTCTTTTACCAACCAAACCTCCCCCAGATCTTTTTGAAAGATTTGCAAGGCTCAAACTTCTTCTAGCTCAAACACATCTATTATTAGCTCTCAGGTGTTGGTGTGTGTGACATTGTCCCAGTGTGACAGAGTCCCAGCCCTTGTCCAGAAGAAAAGCTGACAAGTTTAAACAGTAACAACACAGTATGCAGTGATGCCCTCACACCACTACTGATCTGTACTCTACATCAATATGCAAAAATGCAGCTGCTATATTTGTTTGGTTTCTATGAACTACAACTCTCGGGACTTACCAAGGGACACTTTCAGTAACAGCCTGTCACCAATTTTGGGTCAGAGCTACTCTGAGATCCCTCTGATAACAGACAGATGGGGTCAACAATTTGAACTGGGTTGCAGCATTGGTTTTCATTCGTGCCTAAATCAAGGCTAAAGCTTGTCAGCTGTTCCTGTAAGGGTCTGGCTGTAGCTTAGAAGCTGAAAACAAAGATTTTCTCTGGGTCATGCTGTAACACAAAGCCAAACCCTTGAAAAAACATTTGGATGCCAAACATGACTTAAGGGTTCAGATTTGAGCTGGTAGCTCTGTACAGAGCATTTTCCACCTTCAGAATACTTCACAGTTGATTCAAGCAACACTACACTAAGGTAACCACTTTCTGCACAAGATACAAATTGTTCCAGTAAGCTTTCAAAAATTATACCCTTCCACAGAGTGGTTTTACCACTTTCTACTCACGTTTGAGCATAAAGTCCCCTACAATGCTCTATCACTTCTTTTTGTCCTCTTTTCAGGACCATATGATCCCCATGCTAAGCTTTTTTTCCAGAGCCTCAACCCAGCACTTTTCAGACACAGGGAAAAAGCAACAGTAAAAGCTACAAGGTGATGATTCTGCAAGGTGCTTGTTACCTGTGCTCAGATAACAAGCAAGCCCCCTTAGAGAACTCAGACATAAAAGCTGCACCAAGGCCCAAACCTGGTTCCCTTCATTCCCATGAGAAGCTGATAGCCAAATGGTGAAGGCAATGACACAGTGCCATTTGGGAAAGACAGGAGAGCATCTGGCTCTTATTAGATACTTGCTGAAATACAGAGCTGATTTCCAGCTCTTGACTGATTGATCACTTTTTTTTTCACTTGAATGTGTGATGTGGTATAACAGACCAGGCATAATGAAATCACTGTCAAGACTTAATGGGCAAGAGGGGAGAAATCCTCTTTGTGATAACCACAAGGATTTCTTTCTGGTAGCAGCATCTGTCTGCATCTCTTCAACTGGTAGAAAAAAAGTGTCCAGAAATTACACTGTAGCCAAGTTCAGGACAAGTGCCAAAAGCAACATTTGAACATCACTGTGAAATAAGGTCTAGGGCAACCTGACACTTTCCCTCTGATGTCCAAAGGGACATGTCATAAAATCAATTCCTGTCAGACACTGCTGCATAGTAGTACTTACTTACACAGCAACTTTAAAGCACACACTACTCCTTTAAAGTAAGTACACTCACAAAAGACAGTAAGATCATTTAATCTCTCCAGACTGCACTGAGTATTTGAGATTTCCTCAGCAACCTGTTTGGCACTCTTGTATGTTAATACTAGTGTGCTGGTCAGACATGGTGCCTACTCCAATTAAGATTGTCTGCTCTTGGTTAACTTCTGCTGCCTTTACAATTTGTTTTGGAACATCAGCCTGAAAAAACAGTTAACCAGTCACTGAAAGATCACATATTGCACTTCCATACCCATCAGTGGGACTGAACATCCAGTTATTTATGAATTAATTTATTTTGGCAATGCTTTATCAATACTGGTGGGGTTTTCTTAATGCAGAAGTTTCTCATATCCATGACATTAGAAGGATTACTGAGTGAGCTGTTAAGAACCGAATCTCTTGACAAGTTAAAGGTGTATAAAGTCATGTGGGTGTGCATCAAGGTACATAGAAGATGGAGATTGAGAAGTTGTTCGTAGTATTACTAGAAACACTTCCATGCCTTTTGGAAGTGAAATTGTGTGAAAATCTGGTGACTTGTAGAAACCATAGGGTGGGCCGACCTGATGTTCAGAAACACTTATCTCACAACCATAAAAGTCCAGCAGCTGTGCATCAAGGATTCAGATGAATGATTAGAACAAGTGTCCATGAAAAGTCTTTCAAAGATACTGGTAAGGCACTTGGTTGAGCACAACATGTTAGTCAGGTTTTTACCTGCAAATTAGCATCAATGAAGCAGAAACACAGAGCACGACAGTATTTTGAACAGCAATGCTACCCTTGTGTATAAAACAGTCAAAATGCATAGAAAGGAAAATTTTGCCTGAAAAGGTGTTAATTTTATACAAGCATAGTGATACTTCCTGCTTATTTTACCCCTCTCCATTCCCCCATAAAGACCTTTACATACCTTGTACCAAAGAAGCCACACTATTGGCCATGAGCCTCATCTCAGGCTTTCAATCTCATGCATAGATTGAGCTCAGGGTGAGACCCTTCCATACAATTCAAGACACTGTACTTGTTAAGATGTGCTGTGTTGAGAGCAGAGGAAGAGTGTAAAACACTTGCAGCTGACTGTGCCATTAGCAAGCCCATTAGGTTCTGAATTATCTCTCATTTCCCAGGGGATCAAGCCCCAGGTATGGTTTGTATCACTGTATTCTACACCATAAGTGATAAAGGCACATCTGACTGCTCATCAAACTGAATTTTGGTGATAGTGTCAGTGAGTGAAGAAATGCTCTAAAGAGAGGGGCTTGCTAGTACTGCTGCAGGGAGGGTAAAGGTGGTGAGGATAACTGCTGCTTCGGGGGTGGTGAGTGTGGTGGAGTGACACCTGGCACATTACAGTTACACTACACATGTGGGAACATGTTCAATGTGCTGCTCAGGGCAGTAGTTGTATTTTAAAAATCACAATGTGGTGCAGTGTATGTATGCAGTGTATACTCCATCAAAAAACAATGTCATGAACAATTTATGTAGCTGATAACACAAGTAACATCAACTAAAAACACATGTAAACATCAGAAAAAACAGTTCTAATGAAGTGAATCTTACTTATAGTTTTCTCTAGTGAAATGAGCCTTTCTTGTATGCGTGGGACCTGCCCCTATTGAACAGTACTACCTAGTTTGACTTCACATGGGGTAGACTGTGCTGAGCAGTCTCAGTGTTTCAAACTTCAGCTGAAGGGCTAAGCACAGGGTTTTATATGCTCTTTGCTGCTATAACCTTTCCCAAGGGGGAAAACCAAGAGAACAAAACCAGTTTTTGGAATACTCCCTGTCATCGACTGGACAGGCAATATGAGGAAAAAAGAGCTGAAAAGACACAAGTGGCAGATATGTTAGGCTGACAAATATTGGTAAATATGGTAGATGATAGAACAGTACACAGAAACAGCTTTAAAATTTATCTCCATTGTTACAGGTAGCTATGAATTGGACATAATGCACCAGTAGAAGATACTGTTTTCAGAGCATTCTGGTGACACATGGCTTTATTTGAGGGAGGCATTAAATGAGTAATGTCTTTGAAGTCCACTTTTTTAACATTAACTTCCTCATTGTTGTCTTAATACACGTCATGAATATTAATAAATTCAGTCCTCTATTCAGCAGAATCAGGCAATAGTTTTTGTAACTCTCCCATTTACATGAGCAGAAATTAAGAAACAGAAAATGATTTTTCCACAAATCAAATCATCTGTCATCAAATCAGAAACAGATCTCCTGTTTTCCAATTTCATGCTTAAACTGCAAATCCATCATTCCTCCCTTCTATGTATTTCACCCTCACAGAGACTAAGAAAGTTAACCACAAATCCCACACTACCTCAAGTCACTAAATCACCCTATGACGTGTGTAAAAAACATTTGATTTGTAGTTGATGGCAAGCATGATGATAGTCTGCATTTGTGCTGCTAATGTAATATGTAAACTTCTTGCAAAATGGAAGAATGGAAAAGAAGAAAAGAATCCAAGTCTAAATTATCTACGAGACTTTCAGTGCCATTACTTTTCCTCTGGGGCTATGCAATTCTGTTTTTCAACCAAGTTTATATGTGGTATATGTAAAAGCAGTATTTACTGAGTAACTATTAGCTCAGTTATGTGCTAGGTAACAGTATCTGTCCCATGCTAATAAGGAAACTACAAGGCATCCAAAAAATCCAGCAATCCACTCAGCTAAATCAGTCTTGGTACTCCACCTCCCTCTTAATACACCTTCTTGAAAGGGTAAGAAAGTCATCAAACCTATCAGACACTGTAGTATCCACTTACCTTCTACACAGCTAAACCTTGTGCTTTAGATGCTACTTCAAAAGCTTCCAAAGGCTTTTCCTGCATCAGGTCTTCCAAATTAATTTGCTCTTTCCAATTTTTTTTGCCACACATACTTGATGCTTCTTTAAGAACTATGAGTGGTAATTGTGGTAATTCATTCAGCAATACATAGGATCAACAGTGCACTGTCTTTCTCATGGGCAAGACATGCATAAAAACTTTCTCTTCAACAACATTACAGGCAGATGGCAGATTCTAAAAAAAAAAAAAAAAAGGAAACAATGACTACCTATAACCAAATAAAATTTATCAGCAAAAGATTCACATATCTCATAGAGAAGAAAACTATAAAAAAGCCATTAAGAATTAAAAAAACCACAAGTACATGAGCTGAAACCAAACTTAACCCCACAATTTCTGCTATAATTTTAACAAAAGAAAAAGGCAACATTAGCATAAAAGACTTGCATGAAGACATGTTCTTGACCACAGTTCTAATCTAAAGTGAATTGAATCAAGCAGGCCAACTGTTCTGTATATTACCTGAAATAATTATGGATTTCAGTTAAGTTTTCTCTTTCATGAGCCCAAATTTCTGTTCTCAAGTGGAAAACAGCTATGTCTAATGGAATTCCTTATTTAATTTCCATCTTGTTTTGGCATACAGAAAATTCCTAGTATATTTTGAGATACCAAGAGGGACCAGTAGGCAGGAAAACCTATTACGGATGCTTTGAATTTGAATTTTCATATAGTTTTGATATTGGTGGCCCAGCTCCTGTGTTCAACTGTATATTAAACTGCAACCTCCATCAGAACTTTCCAAAGTTAAAACAGTGTGGACAGATGATTATTTCTATTGCTGTTTCACAGAATCACAGAACAGTTGAGAGTGGAAGGGCCACCTGGTCCAAACTCTCTCCTTAATCAGGGTCACCTACAGCTGGTTGCCCAGGACCAAGTCCAGACAGCTTTTGAATAGGTCCAAGGGTGGAGACCCCTCAACCTCTCTTGACAGCCCATGCCAGCCTCCCTCACAGTGAAAAAGTGTTTCCCCATGTTCAGATGGAATCTCCTGTTTCTTGCCCATTGCCTCTTGTCTTGTCACTGGACACCACTGACAAGTGCCTGGATCCATCTTTACACCTTCCTTTCAGGTATCTGTCCACATTGATGAATTTCCCCCATGCCTTCTCTTCTCCAGGCTAAACGGTCCCAGTTGTCTCAGCCTTTCCTCCTAGGAGAGACACTTTTGTCCTTGAAACACTTTAGTGGCCCTTTGCTGGACTCCTCTCCAGTAGCTTTGTATCTGTCTTGAGTGGGGGAGCCCAGAACTGGACTCAGCACTCCAGGTATGGTCTTACCAGTGCTGAAGAGAGGGGAAGGATCACCTCCCTTTACCTGCTGGCAACAATCCTCCTAATGCAACCCAGGATGTCTGACCTGCCTTTGCAGTGAGGGCACACTGCTGGCTCATGTTCACCTTAGTGTCCAACAGGACCCCCAGGCTCTTTTCTGCAAAGTTGCTTCCCACTCAGGCAGCTGTGAGCATGCAGTGAATGGGCTTGTTCCTCCACAGGTGCAGAACTTTTCACTTTCCTTTGCTGAACTGCATAGGGTCCTTGTCAGCCCATTGCTTCAGCCTGTCAGTTTGGTGTCATTAGCAAACTTGCTGAAGGCACCCTATCATCCAGTTCATTAATGAAGATGTTAAACAGATCAGGACCCAGTGCTGCCCTCTGTGAAACTAAAAGTTTATACCAATGAAGTTTTCATATGTTTTAAGTCAAAAGGAACAAACAAACAAATCTCATAGAAGTATAGTGTAGGAATAGTTAAATAAAGCACGTGACTGGTATGATGATTAGCACACAGATAGCTGCTTGGAAGCCTTTTAATGCCTTTCAGCATTATAGATTTTGTTTGTGGTTTTCATTAGGTAGGATTTGAGAGACAAAGATGTGCATGAACTTCACGTCTTCAGAATACACTGTGAGAGACAAGAAGATGGAAAATATTTAAGAGGGGTTTAAGTGCTCAATGTGAAAGGAAATGAAGTAGTTTCAGGGTTATCTACAGGTTTTAGTAGACAGTTACTGATTCTTCTATATTCTGCTAAAACAATGCAGTAGGATTCAATTTTACTTTATATTATGTTCTTTTTGCAGCTGTATATTCAAAGACACTAAGTACAAATAACACTTTAGAGGACTTCTATGTGTTTTCATGGATATCTTATGAGAAGAAACAATAAATTTAAAATGCAATTTGACACATACCTGAACTGTTGAAATGAAACCAGAATTCTCCTGAACTGTGATTCTTATAAGGCAGAGAAATAAAAAAATTCTGGCTTAGATTGGGAGCACCAGACTAGAAGCCTTCTCCATCAGTAGTGAAGAGACTCTGCTGAAGGCAAAGTGAGGAAATTTCAGAAACAAAAAAATAATTGTAATGACTAGCATGGAAGGAGAGGGGAAACCTAAGAAACAGACTGCAGCGAATCTATGGATAATTTTAAAAACTGGTTTCCAGACTATATCTAAATGTTCTAAACCAAATGAAAAACAGTTCTGTAGAGCTCTACAGAATCCACAGGTAACAGACTTAATGACAGAATTAATAAATTGTTCTGTGGACAGAGAGAAGATGGAAGTAGGGCAAAGAGAGAAAAACTGATTCCTGCCACATTTCAGAAAGCACAGTTTATTTATGTCTTTTTAGTTCTAATACACAAATAACCATAGAATCACAGAATGGCTTGGGATGCAAGGGACCTTAAAGATCACCTAGTTTCAACCCTCCTACCAGGGCCAGGGACACCTTTCACTAGACCAGGTTGTTCAGAGCTCTGTCCTTGAACACTGCCAGGGATGGGGCATCCACAACTGCTCTGGACAACCTGTTCCAGTGCCTCACCACCTGGACAGTAAAGCATTTCTACCAAATATCCAATCTAAACCTACTTGTTTTCCATTTAAAAACATTGACCACAACTCCTTGAGCGTGACCATGCAGCCAACTCTTTACCCACCAAGTGGTCTATCCAAATCCATGCCTCTGCAGTTTAGAGACAAGGATGTCATATGGGGCAGCATCAAATGCTTTGCACAAATCCAGCTAGCTCTTCCCTGACTGGAACTATGCTTGGTCAAGTAGGGGAAGTATCAGAGTTGGAAATGCAGAGAGGAAAGTGTCTATAAAAAGAGCAACCTCCTTCCAAGAACTATAGCCTGAACTGCTCTGAAATATTTTGCAATAATCTGAGTAGTGTAAAAGCTGCACCTTTGAACTGACAAACTGTCAGCTCTCAAAGGCAGAGGGAAACTACCCAGATAAATGAGGTGTCTTTCCTTTAAGTGCAGTTAAGTAAGCTCAGCTGCCCATCAGAAAATTAGGCTGTCGAGTATGCATAGTAGTCAATTTCTACTTTCACTGAAATGAAAGGCAATGGTCACCTAAGAAAAAAGGAATACATTTTAAGCATGTTAAATCAGGAAACAATCCTAGGAAGTCCACTTGAACAGTCAGGTTTGCACTGTAAATGACACTGAAGATTCTAATCCCAGACATGAATAAAAAGTTAGGTGTGCTCACTTGTAGAGCAACTCTATACATTGTACACAACTCCAAGAACACTCTATCAGGGTGCACTAGGGACATCTTCCATTAAGTAGACAGGTCATAGAAATTTCTATAGATTCCTCCTGTATCTCAAGACCTGACTGATTTTCTCACTCTTCACACAGTAGTCATAAATTGGGTTTGGAGTATTGACTAGAAGTAAATTAGCACCTCCTGGCATTTACTGCTTTTAGCAATTTCTTCCTATTTGGTTTCATGGTTGTAAAATTCAGCTTTGGTTTCCTTGGTTCAAACCAGAAAATTATCAAATAAAGAAAGGCATTTTCAACTCTTTCTCAATATCTGCAAGGTGCATACATACAATTAGGAGAGTCAGACAGCATTTACAGAAAACTTCTGTGCTTCATGTAAGGAATGAGTCTAGTGAACTTGATCACCCAGGCATAAAGTGTTACTGTTCTAAAGCACAGCTTGAGAGCAATAGCTAAAAGCTTTGTCTTGCTGCCTTCTGCACTGCATTGACTCTTCTCTGTAGATGAAGGTAGGTATTGAGTCATAGTAATTTTCTGCATGTGTGTGCCTACATTTTCATGGTTAACAGGCAGCTTTCAGAGAGACATGAACATTCTTCAAGATTAGATTCACATGGCAAATTTTAAACCAGTATTTTCTAGTGATCTCCACAAAGAACAGCAAATTCTGCAGAAGGATGGTAGACACAGAATGGTGCTGTGTTATCCTCAGAACTTGGATGCTCCCACTACTTTGAAACAAGGTGGGTGCTAACATAAAATTAATTAGATGATTTATGTCTGTCAAGTTGACAGTGTACATGTCAATGGTATTTATTCTTGCAACAGTAGTTATTGTGTATACCAATAGTACACAAATACCCTGCTAATGCAAATCTATCATGAGCTAAAAACAACTGCACTTTCAAATTCTCTCAGTAAGGATTATTCAGCTGGAACTTGTTTTACTTCAGAGGCCTTTTTGGTACTTACTACAGAGCATATAAAAGTAATCCACTTGTAGTAAAGATTCATAAACTAACCAAAGGTTTCAAATTACATAATTGGTTTAAATAATATTTTAAAGGATTTTCTTTTCCAGAATCCTACTTTGAACTTGAAATGTTACTCCAAAGTGGATATCTATTTATAACCAAATGTTTGTGTGTAATGGTCAAAAGCAAAAAAAGAGAGGAATTGAATGTTTATTTTAGTCTTGATTTTCTTCCAATACCTTGTGTAATTTATCCTGAAATTCTAATTATATCCCCCTATATAAACACTGCAAATATGAAAACTGAGAAAAAAGTCTATTTGCTAGAGCTTTTTCCTCCTTTTTCCAAAGTAAAAAGATGCTTGTGGTCAAATTACTTAATGAAAAGAATCCAGTGTGTCAGCAATCATCCCAACAAAGAAAACATGTCCATTTACAGTATTGTTTAACTATTTCTATAGTTGGTGACCACACTAAATGGGTATTTGAATGGAAACATACCAGATGAATACAAACAGCCTTCATGAGTGCCAAACATTAGCTATTCCTGCAAAATTAGCTAAATGTGTGCAAAATTACACACACCTATTCTAACTGCTGGCCTCTTAGGCAACACAGTAGTCTATAGCTGATGTGATTTTGTTTAATAAACCAACACCAATCAAATACACCAGGAGTTATTACCAGCCCATTATGTCATCATCCAAGCTTATATGGAAACATAGAAATATGTGCATTATAGCAGAAGAACTGTAACACAGCAGGGGTATAAAAATGGGTATCTATTCATGAAAGAAATCTACAGTTTATGCTGAAAAGTAATGTTAGCTGGACAAAACCCACAATAACCAGAAGCTGTGCAATTCAACAGGGTTTTTATAGTTGGAGAATAAAATTGAATAAAAGTTAATTTTAAGAAGTCAGCCACTGCAGACCTCAATTAAAGGAAGGTGCCTGGGATTTACAATAGTGAATCAGAACTTTGATTCTTTTGGTTGCCAACAGTGGGCTGGACTGGAGGCCTCCTGTGAGAAAGGAGCAACAAAGTTTTTAATGAATAGCAGTTGGCTAAAAATTCTTGGCCTAAGTTCTAAACCATGAGGCTTCCATCCCACATGATCCTTCCCCATCATGTATTTTAACTATGCATAACTTAATTATCCTTATTTAAAAACCCCTCTATTTAAAACCCTAATTTAAAACCTGGCTCAATGGTAGTGTGTCATGGGACATTCCACTGGCTAAATACAGATGCCACAAAGAAACACACATATTATAAATACGATCACTTAGCTTTGAGTTTTCAAACTTACTGGTACCTCCAGAGTTCTACATGAAGTGGTTATGTTATCCCAGACCACCATTTTTGTCCTTTCTTTGTAAAATAGTAGGATTCTTTGTACACAGATGATTAAAATCACCTACATTATTTTCTCCATTTTATGCTTGTGTTTTACTATGTGTTTTTATACATATGCAGCCAAATTCGAAATCAGTTTGCCACAAAAAAAACCCAAACAAAACCCATAAGCAGCTCTTACCTCTATCAATTCAAACAGCCATAGATAACCCAGAAATGGCCCACAGTCCAGGAAATGCCAGATTAAAAACCTTTCTACATACATATGGCAGGGTAGGGAAACAAAACTGCTAGTAGCAGGAAAACAAAATTCCCAGAGGGAGAGAGTTCCACAGCTGGGATATGTCAAATAACCATCCTCCATTCAACTCACCCTTCATTCTCCACATTTATACCCCACTGCTGCTCTCCACATGCCTGCTCCAGCAGTACCCTGGCTGTCTTGGAAATATCAGGCTAAAACATTTGATCAGTGGAATAGTTAATGTGTGGGCTTTTCCTCTTTTTTGTACCCAAGTAACTTAATAGTTATACATGAACAAGTCTAAAACGTATTTCATAGGTGAGAAAATTTACTCATTTCCTCTATGTTTAACATTTGCCATCTTACCACAGGCAAAACCTCTTTCCC
>NW_008674137.1:12567-22130 GCF_000695815.1 Acanthisitta chloris
ACGGACACCTCGTTTACATTTAATTAATTGAACACATTTTGTCTTGCTTAACCTAATGGAGTGGTCCTGCAGCAGGACTTGCCTCTCTCCCTGCAGAATGGGCTCTTAACTCTGTAGGCACCTAACTCAAACTGCAGGAGCCCCATCTCCCATGCAAACCTGTCAGTGCTCCATGACACCCACAGGACAGAACAAGAGCTGCACATAAGAGCATGACTCCACAGTTACCTACGTGCAAGTCTAGCTCAGGAAGAACAACTACTGCTCCAAGAGAGAATTCGCACAGTCTGTGAAAAAGCAGGGAATGCATAAGAGTTTCCACTGGAATTTGCCCAGTTGCTGCCTGCCAGTCTTGTGATGCCAAGCATCATTGGTACCAATGCACTTCTTTCCATATCTAACATCACTATTAGAGCTTGGCACGAGAAGGAAATGCAATGCACTATGAGCTACAGCCTGTGACTGGTCCGCCTTCCTTGCCATACCCCCACAGACGTTTTTGAGCTGTGTGTAAAGCTGTACATCTGCCTTGGGCTGCCTTTTTCTCCTGTAGTGCAAACAGTATCATTGGACTCTCATGTAGCTTGGAAAAAAGAGGCAAAAAAGTCAAGTAATTGAAGGCTTCAGAGATAAGACAGACCATAGCAGCATAACTTAGTCCTGTCTGCATAAAAAAAGAATTATATATTAAAAAAATAACCAAAAAAAGAACAAATAAAACCCAACAAAACTCAGAGTTTGGTAGGACATCAGGCATACATACTTTGAACTCTTCGAACCTGCAGTTTCATCTTCTGATGATTCCCATTCTTCAGATTCTGAATCTGTCATGGATGTAACAGTATCTATGGACAATTCATCAGAAGAGCTGTCCAGATGTTGCTGGCTGCTTACTATAAGATTTGTTCTTTGCTGTTCATACTCTGAAATTTAATGGTGATATGTCAGATGTAGTAATGTCTCTCTCTCTCTCCATGGAACTATCCTTGAAATGCATTATTAGAAGTAGTCTGTAACAGTTTCTGTTTTAAATTGACCCATTTCATCTGGGTTAAAAGCAATCTTAAATAAACTAGTTTCCTAAATAATGAGGCTGAACCCTTCCAGACATTGTGACCATTCTGCTACAGAACAACACAAAACATTTGCCCTATTCACCCTACAAACTGCTAAAAATGTGACCTGAGGGATTCTTTGTTCAAAAAGTATCACAGGGGATGGAAGAGATGCTTAAGTCTAAAACTGTACATTCTGGAGCTGCTGTGCTACCTCGTTGCTGTAGGATGCTAAACTGTTGCACTCATTTTGTCTGCGTTAAACCAAACCTTCCCTCTCAAAGGCAGTTTCTGTCCAACAAAATCTTAGTAAGAACAGTCCTAGGAAATGATAAAAAGGCGTGAAGCAGTGTCTCCTCAGAAATCATCCCCATCTCCCTCCTGAGTTAAGATAGCCTGAAAATGGGGTTACATTGCACAAGTTCAAGGGAGATCAACTTTAAGCTGCCTGGTCTGTAACATTCAAAGAGTCAAGAACTGCTGTTTGCTTTTTGACTCTCAGAAACCACATGCAGCAATGACCTCTGCAACCGCAGCATCCATGTAACAATAACCCAGCAGTAATCACCTAAAATTACAGAAAGTGTCCCCAGATTATAGTTCCTTTCTGCCTAAGCATTCAGCTACAGCTACTATTCGGTTGCAGGGCTTTTCCACTGTGTCTGATAGTGGCTATCAGACACTAGCCAAAGGCTATAGCTCTGTTCTTGGCCTTTTGATAAACACCATTTCAATCCCTGCTCCTCTAGTTTCTTGGAGAAGACAAAAAATAGCAACTACATTTAGGACAACTCCATTATCAGCTATAAAACATCCACTCACCTTCATGGAGCTTGCATCAATGTGTACAGGAAGGGAGAGAAAAGAAAATACAGTTAGATTTTGGTGTGCACCCCTCTTGCACACAAACACCAGCTTAGCCAAGCAGGTACACGAGAACAGGTGAAGAATGGCAGGTTCTCACCCTCTCATTTTGGTTAAGAACATTCAGAGGAGCAGACAATTAGCTGCCCTGAAAACAAGCAAGTGGGAGCTGCTGGTTCTGCTTCCACTGCTGCAACAGGGTAGAAGCAAAGGCAGCTTAGAAACCACCTGGGCACCCTCCTCCATGCTCCCCCAGGTCAGTTCCCTAAGTGGATTTGGGCTGGTGGTATTTCTTTCCCTCTTTCTCACCCAAAAAGCCTAATTTGGCTGTGATAGCCATAAACACTTTGTGTGAGATGAACTGCTGCTGTCAAAAGGAAACCACAACAAGGATTGGGAGTAAAGAATTCCACTTTGCTGCACTATTGGCTCTAGGCAAATAGGACTTGAGAGTATCTGCAATCTGCCAGTTACTGCTAGAAGAATAAGGAACCTACAGATCTGCCAGTGCCATCTTGGCAAAGGTTTCCCCCTCTACATACACCCCCAAAAAGTGACTCGCAGGGACATGCTAGCTGGAGCTTCACAGCAAGGTCTGTGCTTCAAACCAGCTGCAAGTAGAAGCTCACACTAGACAACTGAGTTGTGCAGCTCCCCCTCTTCCCCATTCCCCCTCCCACAAAGCAGAAAGCATGACAACATGTGGATCCTTACCTCAGGGCTGTCATCCACCCAAGTAAGATACCTAACATGACCTGCTGGCCATGCCCTAGAGAGAACAGAACCACAAAGAACATGTAGCCACTAATTTCACCAGGCATCGAGGGTTAGCAATAAACAAAATGTCCAAAAATCCCCTATTCTGATTTAGCAACATCCCAGCCCAGCAACACACTCATTCCAAGAGCTTTGATAGACTGCAACCATTTCATGACATAGTGTAAGATACATTCGATAATGACTTCATGAGCAGAGAAGAAAGTTTCTGCGGGATTTTTCTGGGTGGTTTTTTTTAATTACTTCTCTTCCACACAGGCCACTACATTCCAGGTCTGAAGTGTTTGCACAGAATCAAGCAGAACATCAAACCTTGGCCAAAACCTGTTTGTACAGTATATCAGAAATTCAACCCAAGAGCAACACTTTATTCATCACATACCCATCATTAGCTCTTGGCTCCTCTTCATCTTCACTCACCAGGATCACAAATGAATTTCCTCCTGGTCTGGAAACAAGTGGGAGCTGCTGGTTCTGCTCCCACTGCTGCAATGGGGGAGAAAGGGAGGCACCTTAGGAACCACCTGAAGGCCCTCCTCTCTGCTCTCCTGTTTCAGTTCCCTAATAGGATTTGGCCTAAGGGGTTTCTATCACTCTTTCTCCCTCAAACAGGCAAATTCAACTGTGATAGCCATAAACACTGCATGCAAGATGAACAGCTGCTGAAGACAAATAACCCAAATGCACTCTTGGTTTTTAGTGGAACTGGAGCTCTGTCATGCAGATTATGTTGTAAAGTCTGAGGCCTTTCCTTTGCAAAGGTCCAGGAACAATCCTATCAGGAGATAACCCCCATGCTTTTCCTGCTGCATGTTTCTGCTTTGCATAGCAGCAGTGGCATCCCAAAACTGAGGGGATAAGCTACACTGTGGATTGGATCAAAGACTATTCTTTCAAAATAGCAGGAAGAAGGGAAAAAAAAAGGAAAAAAAGTTAGCTTTTTTTAAGACTTGTTGGAGTAATAAACAGAATAAGCTTGTACACCAGGCAGGTGCAGTTGCACTTGGCACCTCAGTGACAGGAGTACCTTAAAGTGATGTTGCAACTAAATACTTACTTGTGAAATCAAAGCCTTCCCATCATGTCCTTTGTGTTTTCTTTAAGCTGCTGGAGCCACAAGCTCTCTTATTTTAATCTTCCACTCTCTGCAACTGATTCTCAGAGATGCTGATGAGTTCATGGCTGCAATTTTGGTTGCCTGGGATCTCTGTCTGAAGTGGTAAATCAGAGCTGTTTCAACCCTTCAGGGGTCAGGCTACTTAGTTAGGTGCCAGAAGACAGGCCCCAGAACACAACAGAAAACTGCAAGATGGAGAGAAGTGTTCCATTCACTGCTTACCACAACAGGCTCATTGCCAGTGTGACCGATGACTCGAGGCTCAGAAGGTTCTCCTGTGAAAAACAGCATGTTAGAATCTAGGTCAGAGATTGCAGAGGAATGAAATGGCCTGACACTGTTGGGCAGGCTGTGGTAGGATTCATCTCAGCCCTGGGTCGCTTCTCTTCAGGACATGTCCAGCATTTCACTCAAGCTTTTCCCTCAACAGCCCACAGAGAGCACTACCAGCCCTGTCTTCTGCAAGGGACAGTGCAAGGGGAACAGCAGCTGAGCTCCTCCCACAGTTCTGTTGGATAACAACAGCTTGCAGGAGGTACACACCAACAGATGAGCCATCTAACCAAGGGGAATGCTTAGGCCAAGGGGAAAATAAACCCCACACCAACAAAGGAATCTTAGAGGGTATCCTAATTTTACAGTACCATGCTGTACGTGTTCCCTTTAGGGACAGGGGGCAGCTAATGACAAACTTTTCCTTATGTTCTTCCCACTTGGGAGATCACAAACGTAGTTTGCCACCCTCTGGAGCGGCAGCTGTGGTAACTGCCAGCTCATTAGAGTAGGCATTCAGATGTTTGACCAGCACTTGAGGACCTTTGCTACACAGCTCATCTCCTACTAGTGGCAAATGTATCACAGCTCCCTAACAAACCAGAACAGTTGTCAAAAGGGTTGCTGTTTAGAGATGCCATACTTGGTGCTTCCTAAACCCCAAGCTTTCCCTTCCTCCCGAGTAAAGGGTCTAGAAGCTGGCAAATGCACTTGTTCCACTGGACCCCAACCCTCCTGAAGCCATTTCTATTCTTACCAAGCTCAAAAGCAAGCATGGCACATTCTCTGGGGTCTATTGGCTCTGCTTCTGAAGCACTGGAATCACTAGAAGCCAACAGCCTCCTTCGCTTCTGAGCTCGGCTGGAATTGCCTGCTCCTCCACGGTGCTTTCGCCGACTCTCAGAGACAACAAAGCCCTAGAATTTTCTGCAGGAGCAATATTAACATGGTCCTCATTTTTGCAGCACCAATGAAAGCACATGAGGATACAGAAAACACTCCCACAAAGGCTGGAAGATGCATCAAATGGTGCTATGGGTCATTCTTATCTAAGCACATCACATGAAGGAAAAGGCATTGGCCCACCCACAAAAAGCCTATCCTGATGGCTTCAAATGAGACTAGTTCATATTCTATCAGGTTGACATTCCCATTGTCAGGATTTCTGAATTATTGTCAGCACCCAGAGAGATTAAATATCTTCACCATCTCAGAATATGAAGTTCCAAGAAGTTTTAAAAGGCTTCTGTTCCCGTGCATTTGCTACAAACTCTTGAAATCCTTTCTAGAAGTACCTCAGAAAACATGGTTCGAGAATCACATTTGTATTGAGCAGTAAAGTACTTACTGTGCTCATGGTGTTTTGTGCTCTAAAACCACCGGAAAAATCAGTGGGACCACACCAAGAAAAAAGGAATGTCAGGGAAGCTGCAGCGAATTGTCCCTCAGATTCCTTTAGACAGAGCACCAGTACAAAGCCCTGGTTTCTTGGGGTCAGAGAATGATGTCCTTCCAAACCTATCACAAAAGTAGAGCAGAGATTACCTATGTAGAGTGTCTGTTCTCTTAAATACCCCCCTGCTCCAAGACTCCCATTTCCAAGCCACCAGCTTCTGCCCAAAGCCAGAGGGGAAGTCTGCCAGTTTGGCACTTGAGCCCCAGCCATCTGCAGCTGAGCCCAGAACAGCCCCTCAGCATCAGAAACCTTTCCAAAAGTTGCCTGCACTTACGTGTATAGTCAGTGGACAGTTCATCTCACAAACGTCTCTGAATTGCCTTCTGTTCCCAGCTGGGACGAAGAAGACGGAGGCTGTGTCTGCTCTCCAGCACAGAAGGCACCAACTTCTGGGCAGGTGTCCCAATGGCAACCCTGGGTACCATCACTCTGTGCCCAGGTAACAGTTGCACCCTCATGGAATCCCAGAACACCTTGGCTTGGAAGGGACCTGAAAGTTCCACTCCCCCTGCCATGGGCAGGGACACCTCCCCCAGCTCAGGGTGCTCAGAGCCCCGTCCTGCCTGGCCCTGCACACTGCACGGGGCACCCACAGCTTCTCTGGGCAGCCTGGCCCAGGTTCTTGCCATCCTCACGGCTCTTCCCAACAGCTAATCTAAACCTCCCTCGGCTGACACCAGTGCCCCTTCCCCTGCCACCACCTGACCACGGCAGAGTTCCCTCTGTGCCTTCCCTGCAGCCCTTTGGGCACTGCTGGCTGCACTGAGGCCGCCCCAGCTGAGCTGTGCCAGGCTGTGCGGGCAGAGCCACTCCAGCCTCCAAGTCCCCGCGCTGGGCGAGCACTCAGAGAGACACTCAGCTCCCTCAGCCCGAGGAACACCGCAGACTTTCGGTGGCTGAAGAAACGGCAAAAAAACACCCCCAAATAAAGAAGTTTAAACCCTTCCTTGAGCCTCCTCCTCCTCCACGTTTCTTAGTCCGATGCTGAGAACTCGTCTGTGACTGCTTTAACTTTAACCCTAGTAAAATGCAATGAAAATTAAATCTAAAGTTTCTTGGTTTCTTTCAAACTGGCGCAAATCTAACAATTTAGAGCCTAATTCCAGGTCTCTGAAGTCCTGATGTTTTCAGGTGTTCAGCTCTTCCTCTGCCAGCATTTCACCACAGGCTTGGGAGGAGGTTTGCTCTGCTCCCAGGGACAGCAACTTCTTCCCGAGGCTCTGCTCTCCAATGAAAGCTGAAACACCAAAACCAGTGCAATGAAAATTCAGTTTGCCTTCTAGCCAGTCTGCCACTGGGCCTGCATCCCGAGGGACTGCCTGGGGCTCCTGAGAGCCACAGCGACTCTGTCCCAGCCCTGCCAGGGGGCAGGGATGCTCCTCAGCCCCTGGGCCCATGGGCACTCACAGGTTTGGGGAAGCTGGTGGAAATTCATCCAAGGCTCTGCATAGCATAAGGATATTTTCAGCTCATGCACTACATGCAGAGGATCATTTCTTCAAAATTTTCTCCATTACTACAACTGTTGCTTTATGGTAATTGCCAAAGTGTTGAGTGTTTCAGAATGGGTCAGGATGACTTTCCCATTGTTCTCAGTCCTGTGTCTGGGAATTGAAGCAAAGGCTCATTTCAGTCATCCCATTCCCATCCTTCATTTTTCATATTCTAGGCCTGGAGACAGGTGCAAGGTACTTAATGATTCATCTAGTAAATATACATTTGGAATAGTTCTAGCACCTTAGAATTTTTATATCAAGTGTTTAAATCTCCTTTAGGATTATTCTTATCTTAACCTCTGCTCTTTGGACCCAACCTTTTTGGAAAGCAAATGCTCAGATGAAGCACCAGTGGATTTACTGGGGGATGAAACACGCCATGTGTTAAAGCTGGGAGCCTGTACACTGACACTCCAGGTACAGCTGGGTTTGGCTAAGTGGATTTGGCACCATTTGTATTTCATGGCAGGACTGGATGGCTTTTAGCTTTTAGCTCCTGCCCCTTCTCTGCACATCCCAGGGCAGGAGGGAGAGAAACCTTCTGCCCCTTCTCTGCACATCCCAGGGAAGCTGAAAAGGTCACATACCTGGTTTACCTCCTCCCATGTGGGACAGCTTTGAAGCAAGGTGTAACACCTCTGAAACACCCCCTGCCTTTCCATTTCAGGAAGTTTGAATCCATTAGCTTCCAAAACCAAAAGGCTGACTATAGCCAACAACCTAGACTAAGCCCAGATTGATGCTTTACATCACTCTTATTATCCATGCTTGTGGTTTCATCTCTGTTCCAGCTCCCTGGGGTCTCACTCAGTAAAATGGAGGTTCCAGCTGCAGGACTCAGGATGGCCTTGCTTTTTATGGTCATACCTTGCTGCTACACAGATCTCATAGGGTCTCTTCTTTTCATAGCTGCTCCTGCCTCTTTTCTTTAAGAAAAATTATAAGACAGATCATGGCTTTCTGTAAGGATGTATATTTATATGCCATGAAATACTGACATAGTTCCCTGAAAAACAGGTTTGGATCAATCTATGATATATTTCCCATGTTGCAAGTCACCTGTTAATATGGTGCATTTTGCATCTCCTTGGTTCTTCCCTAATCAGTGAAATAAGTGGATCTTTGACTACATTTCAGTGGAGGACCAGGACCAGATGTATTCAGGTAATGACATGTGTGCAGGAAATATTTTCCTGATTATGGTTTTGGAAATTGGGGAAATTTTCACAGGAATTAGAAGTGACTACAGGAATGTGATCCTATTTTACACAGTAAGTTCTAATTGACTGAAGTACAGAAAATTAACACTGATGAAAACAGCCAAAAAGTTCTAGCTTTCTGCTGATGGTATCATTACAACACTCAGAACTTTGTAGCTTATAAAACTAGGGATTGTCTTAGAGGAAAAACAGAATGGCATGTCACTCTTGGGAAGTCACTGCTATGACTGCAACCCACCACCTTCCTCAGCATCTGATTTTTGCCTTGCTCCCACATCTAGTAGCTTGTTTGCATCCCACCTTTGTGGCCTGACAAAGTTTTCCCTTGGGTTTTTGTGCCTGAGTCATGCCCAGCTCTTCCACAAAGACAGACAGGTAAAGGGCTGTGGTACCACGCTGAAACTAGGGCTGCAGTTCTGCCTCTGCCACGTGGCTCCTGCCAGGGCTTCCTCCACCTCCTCCCATTCCCTCCTGCCTATCTCACCTTCTTGGCAGCCTTGTGTGGGTATTTGGTTGACAGCTGATGGCAAAATAAGTGCTAGTATTGTCTATTGTTAAGGGGGGCTGCTGACTGTACAAACTGCTGCACTGATCATCACTGCATTCCTTCCAAACTATGGCTATCCCCAAGATTTCCCAGCCACGGCTGTCCAGCTTCCCTGATATTCTGCCACAGCACGTGCCCAAAGTGAGCCTCAGAAATCTTCTTGAGAGGATCTGGACCCAGGCCTTCTTGAAAATGACAGTGATTTCCTGAAAATTCTACTTTGGAACTTTCTCCTGTGCTGCAACTTATTTATTCACAAGGAGATCACACCCCTCCAAACCCTGGCCACAGGACATGCACCAGGGTACTTGGTGGAGCAGAGAGGGGTGAACTGGGGAGTCCACATATGCAAAGCTGCCACCTTCACCCTCTCCCAGAAAGAAGGGAGTAGGTCACAACTGATTAGTATAAGCAACCTCTCACAGGTAGGTGTTTTCCAATGGTTTGTGTGGTGTGCAGCAGGTTTTTCTCTGATCCCCTGCCTAATCATAAGCAAACTGGAAAACAGATGGCAATTATTCACAGCACTAAGGGAGGCTTGGGTGGGAAGATGTTGTGCTTTTCCTTCCCAATATCTTAAGTAAATAGGTAGTGAACCCTTGTTTACTGAGATGAGGCAAAGCTCACAGCTAGAAAGGGCACCCTGATCTCCAGCTTGTGACGGAAGGAAGCAGCCACTCAGAAATGGGTTTGAAAAGGTTGTGCCTAGTTCAAAAGGTCTAGCTTGATGATGCTGTATTCTCAGGTTTTCAGTAAGT
>NW_008674138.1:0-39622 GCF_000695815.1 Acanthisitta chloris
CCAGGTTGGATGAGCCTTGAGCAACCTGATCTAGTGAGGAGGTGTCCCTGCCCAGGGCAGGGGGTTGGGATTAGATGATCTGTGAGGTCCATTCCAACCCCTAAAATTCAGTAATTGAAATGGAATACAGAGGAATGGAAAGAAGTGCTGTTGATTTGGTTGTAGCTTGATCAGTGTGTGAAAATTCAAAGCTTTTTGAGACCCATGTGGGAGATGCAGATGCTTTTTCTGGTTACACAAGACTTCTTCCACTCCCTGCTGATGCCTGTGGGGTGCTTTGGGTAAGGCAGAGAGTGACACTGCTAAAAACATTTCCAGGCAGTTTTCCCCTTCCTGACTCTGCTCACATCTGTCTCCCATCTGTTTTTATTTTGCCTCTGCTGTACTGTTTGTAAACATTCTCTCGAAATGTCCAGGACACAGAAAGCTTGGGAGTTCCTCCCTTCCAACATGGTGTGTGAGATGCTGCTGCATAAAATGTGGGAGATACTGACCAGTGCTGTAGAGGAAAACCAGCTGGTATTTATTAAAAGCACTGCTGGTCTGTGGAGGCATCTCAGTTATGGGTCAGGGATCCTTGTCATCATGTTAAATGTGCAAACAACAGAGTCCAGTCTGTAGTGTCATAGAATCATAGCATTTTAGGGGTTGGAATGGACCTTAGAGACCTTCTGGTCCCAACCCCCTGCCCTGGGCAGGGACACCTCCCACCAGAGCAGGTTGCTCAAGGCTTCATCCAGCCTGGCTTTGGGCACTGCCAGGGTACAGGTGTCCTGAGCTAACCCTCCCAGAGCAAGCTCTATCACTGTCTACAAATACTTTTAAAGTTAAACCCACAAATTAACTCTGCCCCAAAAAGGGAGACATGCCAGATGGTAGAGTCTTCGATGTCATATTGATTTTTACCTGAAAGGTACTGATTTATTGTCATGGAGTGTGGTGATATTAAACCCCTTGATAGTTTACCAAGAGAATCCAGAACCTCCCTTGTGTACAAGTTCTGTTTTTAACTGCTTTAGCATTAAAATAAATAAATGAAGCATTGCTTATCCTCTTGGTTTTATGATATCTCATTTACCTTTTGGACAATATGCAGAAACAGAAGTATGGAAAGGCTACTTCAGATTTATGTAGGTTGAAAGTTTTCCCAGCACAGTGTAATGAGGTGCAGTTAGGAAGTATATTTTGACTCAGTTTGCTTATGAGCTAGATAGTGCCAAGTTGTAGCATTATGTTTACTATTCTCATACAACCATAGGTAGAAGTGGTGCAATAAATTGCAGAGTTGTGATTTTTTCATTTGTGCTGCATACACTGGTCATGTCCTAAGGTATTTGTGCAAGATATGGGGTGTTAATTTATGGTTTGAGCCAGGGGAAGAGTGGTATGTCCAAGAGCATTGTTTGGGTGGACATGATGAAAATTGAGAGCACAAGATTGTCCCTATGCCCAAGAAATGCTTTTTGAAAGGTATCTTATTTAACTGCTATATATTACACTCTAAACAGATAAGCATGTTGATGATGGGGCAGAAGAGCTCTGAGGTGAGCAGGGGAGGCCTTGGAGTCATCTTGTTAGTGCCACAGTTACATTTCTTGGGCAAAGGAGAGTAATAGTTTCTCTTTTTTCCCAAAACACCTTTCTTAGAGGCTGTGATTTATGGTTCAGAGTGAAGCAGTTGTGTAGCTGAAAAACATCAACCCTTTTGTAAGTTTTTCTAATATACTGCTGTGTCTCAGGGGAGTTTCAAATAGGATTTTCATACTTCTGGATTGGGAAATCATGGAAAGAGCTCTTTTGGCCTCACAATACTTGATTACTTTCTTTTAGCCAGTTGCAAACATAACAGAATCTCAGTTCCCTGTTGTATCTGCTCATCCTGTTTTTGTTAAAACGGAGACTAAATATCCAAGACTGACAACCAGGTAGGTTCATCAGTGAGAGTGCAAGGAATTGATAGTCAGTATAGCTTCTCACCACTCCTAAGCCTCAGTTCCAGATTTCAGAGGTTCTCACTTTCTCCCTCCTAAAATATTGCTGTTATGTCTGTTTGTATAAAAGTCTTTCTTGCCAAATGCAATTGCATTTTCAGTGTAAATAAACCAGGTCAGAGTCAGTGTCAGCAGAGGTTACACTCCACGTTAGTAAGTAAGCAAAAACACTGAACATGTTTCTTTAGGCTGAAAGCTGTATACATTGCTTCATCATCTGCTTAAACACCAGTGTTATTTATGGCCTGACCCATGATTTCAATGCTCAGGCCAATTAACTCCACTGATCTTTGTTAGGCAATGCATCCTAAGAGTAAAGAGACTTGTAAAGGCTCCACTGCATTGCAGTCATGAGAAGTCAGTAAAGGCAAAGAGCATGATTTTGTTGAGTTGCCACAAGTTAATGTTAGAATGGACTAACAGATAATGCCTCTTGGCATCCTCAGAAGTCAGGGTTGGGAATTTCATCTGGTGCTGCTGCATTGGGCTCATAACGTGTGTTCAGCCAAAGCATATGTGTCCAGCAAGATCTCTGTGTGAGGCATGAGGGTTTGAGAGACCTGTTCAACTGCATTCTAACCTAGTCAAAACCAGAAACTGTTCCATGAGAGTGGGTGGTTGGAAATGCAGGATGGGAGGTGGTGAACTGTCTCATAAGACAAGTGCCATACCAAACTGCCTGACTGCCTTCTGCTCTCCAGGTCCTCTGTGTGTTACACTGCCAGCCACTCCACCCAGCTCCCCTTTGAGTTTCACTCTCTTTCTGGCTTTCACCCTCCCACTTTTTCACCTGGCAAGCTCTTTGGAGACAGTACTTTTATTATCTGTGCCTTGTGTATTGCTGGATGTTCTCCTGTCAGGGTTTTACTGTCTGCTTGTATGCAATAAGCAGAGGGAAGGTTATGAGCAGGATGCATGCTGAATATTTAGATTTATTTTTTTCCCCACTGTTTTTTTTTTTACTGTCACAGTGAGGCAGATATGGGGGGAAATGTGCAAAACAGGTACTCAGCCACACTTGTACTTGGGTTGTAACACTGTAGAAGAGTCTTGTGTTTGAAAGACATTACTTTTCAGATGATTGTAATTTGGCATCCAGCCTCAATATATGGCAGGATTTCCAAACTGGCTTTTCATTTTCACTTTAAAAGTTTCTGATAACTTTCTTTTTAGCTGTTTGACTCTGCAATAGCTACATTTTTAATGTGATATGCTACCCTTGGTGCCTGTCCATGGTGGAGTCTGGCACTGTGCACTCCTTTGGTACACATAGGAAGGAGCTTATTTTGCCTGCACTTCATTTGCCTCAGTAGTGGAGCTGGTCTCTGAAAAAGGGAAACCTCTGTCCTGCAAAGACAATATCTTTTCAAAATCCAAAGAATTTACAGATTCTCATTCTGCATCCAAAAACCAGACACAGCCAGCTGGACAATATATCTCAGTGTGGATGCTCTGCAGTTTGGGCTTAGCTGGACACTTGGGGCATTTCATAGAATCATAGAATTTTAGGGGTTGGAATGGACCTTACAGATCATCCAGTCCCAACCCCCTGCCCTGGGCAGGGACACCTCCCACCAGAGCAGGTTGCTCAAGGCTCATCCAACCTGGCCTTGAACACTGCCAGGGTTGGGGCAGCCACAGCCTCCCTGGGCAACCTGTGCCAGTGTCTCACCACCCTCACAGGGAAAAACTTTTTCTAATATCTAGCCTAAATTTCCCCTCCTTCAGTTTATACCCATTGCCACTTGACCTATCACTGCAGCTCCTAACACAGAGTCCCTCTCCAGCTTCCCTGGAGCCTCTTCAGATACTGATAGGCTGCTCTGAGATCTCCACACAACCTTCTCTTCTCCAGGCTGAACAGCCCCAACTCCCTCAGCCTGTCCTCATAGGGGAGATGCTCCAGTGCTCTTATCAGCTTTGTGGCCTCCTCTGGACTTGCTCCAACAGTTCCATGTCCTTACATTGAGGGCACCAGAACTGTATACAGTGTTCCAGTTGTGTCTCATGAAAGCAGAGGGAGAGAATCACCTCCTTTGACCTGCTGCCACAGTCCTTTGGATGCAGCCCAGGATTTGGTTGATTTCTGGGCTGAGAGAGGCCACTGTCAGGCTCTGCCAGTGTGGAGTGGAAAGCCTGTCTCGGGTTCTTCCCACTCACTAGGGCAGCTCCATGGCTGTAATTGAGAACACGGTGAGAGAACTGTTTGATACATTATTTTCTCTTACACCAGGTTTGAAAGAAAAACCACGAAGCAGGATATCTTCTCAGGAATTCACTCTGGCAGTAATTTTGTACATTATTGAGCAATAGCAGCCATTATTCCACTGCCTGCAACTCAATTTCTTGGTTTCTTTCTGCTTGCCTTTTCAGAAACATACAACAGTGTCTCTGGGCCTGAGTGTGACAATTTTCTGCCAAAACATTTATGTAGAAGCAAAATGAAAGCCCAGAAGCAGAGCTGCTGAGTGAGTTTTATTTTTTGTTTTTTTCTTTTTTTTTGTATTAGCACCATGTAACAAATATGAGAAGGAGATGTTTTCAAGCTAGTTTACCAAGTTCTTGTGAAATTGGTTGCAAATGGAGTCACATTTTAAAAGCACATAGGAACAACTTCTTCCTAGTCACCTATTTCCAAAAGCAGCTTAAAACATTAACACCACTAGCTTTCATAGAAGTTTAATGAGACTTGTATACAGAGATTGCTCTTGTGTATGAGAGCTCAAAGCCATTTATCCCCAACATCTGAGCTTTTAATCTTTTTAAATGCCAAGGTTATGGATGCTTTTGCTGTCAAAGCATTCTCAGGAGCATCATCTTAAGGCAGCACCAGCAAATGGTTCTTCCCATTTCAAGGTCAAAAAAGTAGAGTTTCTAGCTTTTTTTCAGTTTATAGGACAAGCTTTCAATGTAACTCCATCACCCTGCTGTGGTCTGTGTGTGTGATAAAAAAGAGCTTTTCATCACAGGGAGGAGGTAAGGGACAACATAAGAGGAGTGGGAAAAAGAGATGTTTTATTGTGGATCATGGGTATTTCATAAACCCAAAAGGGCTCACAGGAGAGCTGTTTTCATGTCCTCTGTGAGGAGAGCCACAAGGCTTCTGATTTCCAAAATGTGTTGAGGGCAGGTAGCCAAAATCAGCACCAATGATACAGAGCAATACAACCACCCATGTTTCAGTGGCACTGCATTCATATGCTTCAGCAGTTCCCACATGCTCTTGCTTCCCGTAGGGTGTTTTTGTCTTGAGTTGTTGTGATGAATAGCTAGCTACCTGAGACACTTTTAATCTTTGATCATAAGGCTGTGGAAAAAAGGGAATTGCCAAATGCTGACACAACTTCTGCCTGTGGTGATTTGGTTACAGATATTGCTGAAAGCTTTGCCACTGAGTACTTGACCCCAGTTCCTTTCATGGCCCTCAGCATAAACCCTAACCCATTGCTGTTAGCACAAATGCAAAGGCAATGCAGGTACAGGGCTGTTCTTCCCAGGCTTTCTTCTATTGTTTCTTGGTGGAAAGCCTAAAAATCCTGTGTCTGGGTTTTCTGAGTGCCCACAGGAGCCATGCACTCCTCCCACATCAGAAGGGGTGAAAAAGAGGAGACAGTGCCCTGCTGGTGCACCTATACCTATACGAACGAGCTATTAATAATAGAGTTCAAGGGTTTTGGGGTGTGAAGTTGAGACTGTCACAGATGTATCATTTGCAGGAGAGGACTGGATACCTGTCCCAGGAAATGTTTCTGACCTTACTAGTCTATACTTGCATGTTTGTACACTCCCTTCCATTTCTTTGTGAGGTGAGCTTGATAGTACCATTGCTTTGCCTTCACTAAGATGACTTTGCTCTGCTGGATGGTTTGATGCAACAGTGGAAATGAAACTCCTGTGCCTCAGATGTCTTCCAGCTCTAATCCTGACTGTAGATGAACAAGTTAAAAGAAGAGATTCTGGTTCAGTTACAGGTGCCTGTTCCAACCCTTAACCTTTCTGAGACTGTGTAAAATTTTCCAAGGGAATGGTTGAAAGCCTCTCTTTTCAGATGACTGAAAATTAGGTTGGATAAGGCAGTAGCAAGATCCTATAGGGAACATTTCAGCACTGCAAAGTGGTCTACAGGGCTCAGATTCAGAGATGGGAAAAGATCCATTAAGTACAGAGCAACAATAATTTTGTAATTGAGGAGCTAAAACCCAGAAACATTTGTATTTCTCTTTTGAGCCTTTGAAGCAGCAGCTTTCCAGTCACTGAGTTCCTCTTAAATTTATGTGATGCAACCATTTCCTTATTATCACTTCCATAGACAAGGAATCCAGCAGCACATTACTTCTTAGATGTCCTGTCATTATGAAAGGATTTGCTGCTCATTGTAATAGTGCCAATAACGATGAATTAATTTTGTATTCATGTAGATGTCATGAGCACTTTAGATTATTTCTTTTCCCTAATTTGAATCAGTAAAGGGACACTTAAAAGCAGAATTCATACAACCCATAGCTCTGCCAAGGGAGCAAGGGAATAGCATGTCTGTAGACTCAGGTTTGCATAATCCCCTGTGCAGTGGGGAAGCTTCCTCCTGGCTAGAAATTAGCAACCAGCCCTTCTGGATTGATTGGCTGTTCCTTGTGACAGCATGGACCTTAATCAATTTGTTGCATACACAACGGGCACATCTGTTCATGCTGTAGGCATTTCACTGTCATTTAGCAGCTGGCTCCATTTGATGGACCACTTACTGTACCAGATACCTGCTTTGAGGCCTTTTTGGAGCTGGGGTAGGGAAGGAACTCTGTGTTTATCAGAAGAACCATCCTGTCTCTTTTTGGAGAGTGCTCTGGGTGCTTCCCCTCACATAAGCACACAGTAGCTGTGAAAGGTTGGCACTGCCATGATCAGCCTGTTGTCAGTGGATAAACTCTGGTAGTTCAGTGATGCAGAATCTCTGCCCAGTGATCCGGGAGAGAGAGATAATTTGGTGGCAGATGTTTGGAGTTCAGACAGCACTGAACTTCCAAGTTGTGATGTGAATTGCAGAGTGTGTGGGGAGGATACAGAAGGGGAGAAGTGCAGCAGGACTAGAGGACTTGTGAAGAGTGCCAAAGGGATGCTTTTAAATGACTCTACAGCTCTCCTACTTAACCCAAACTCTACTGGGTCCTCACACTGCCAAAGGAAAACATGCAAGTTTTTACACGTCATACACTCACATCATTTCTTAAAGCTTTCCAAGTCTTTTGAAAACCTGAATGCTCCAGGCAGCTCTGGAAACCCACCAAAATTCTTTTGTGTATCACTGAGCACCTAAGGTACTTAAGTTTCCTAACACTCTTGTGAGTCAGCTGAGGAAACAATGGCTACTGATGAGGTCAACTGCAGGATGGACTGGAATGTGGAAGCCACACTTCTCAGATTTCTGTGCTAAATTTCCAGTCTTCTCTGCTCTTTCCCCAACTCTTGGTGGGTAAGTCTGGTGCCATTTTACCACATCAGGTCCAGCTGGCCCCAAAATATCTGTGACTTCACACCATGGCTATGTGGTTCAGGTCTGTTCTGAGCACTGGGTCATCAAATCAAGCATTCAGGTCTCCAACTCTAGCTTCATTTTCAGAGACTGAAAGAGGGAAAGACTGAAAAACAAAACCCAGTTTAAACTGAGAGCAACAAAATTAGGGAAAATGCTGACTTGAAACCTGTAGGCATTTTTGATAATAGAGTCACGATCTCATCATGAATAAAACAATGTGTTTCACTTGACCACTCCATCTAATAAGGATTCACCTCCACTGGATTCTATCATTTTCAAAGTAATGAAATCTCTGCATCACCTTGAAAGAGATAATTCGACCCCTGTGTTTATATGCGTGTAGATGACAGCAATTTCTAGGGGGCACCCAGTAGGTCCATTGCTGCTTATATTTTTGATGCAGGAGAAAGGCTTCTTCTCAGGTTTATTGGTTCAGACAGCTGGCTGGGAATCATGGTTTTGAAACTACTATTCTGCCCCTGCCACTTTTAACGCTCTTTTTCCACACCGAGAAGGTTGTCGTGTAGTTTAGGCATAATCACTTCAGTCACTTAACTGCAAAGAGGAATCCTTAATGTGAAAGGGGAGTGTGCAGATGGGGAGTGAAAGCAAAATAGCTGTTGTACATCAGTTATAGAGCCTTAGTTGATTTTGAAATATTCCTTTATGGATAAGCCCTTACAGGTACTACTACCCTTTAATGCTTTTGTTAGGTGGAAATTTATAATGGTTAATATCTGCTGCTTTGTGTCTGTGCTGGAAGATATTGTGGGGGCAATAAACTGCCCTGCTCCAATGGACAATTCTCTATGTAGTCCTGGCACATTCAGCCAAATGAATTCCAAGTGCCAAGGTTTCCATACACCTTAATTCACAGCTGAATCTGAGGGTTGTAATTTTGGGGCACTTTTTGGTTTAGCAGAAGTAAAAGGAACAGATTTAATCTGGTCATCTTGCATGACCTTCCTCAGCTTCCCCATATAATAGTGTTGTGTAAAGTTGCAGAGCTGTGGAGTTTAATCATACAAGCTGCTGTAGCTTTTGGTCCTGGTTCATTTTTTAACCATTCCTGAAAAACACCAAATATTTCCAGTGCTAAAGGTCTCTCATCTTCCCTATCTCATGTTTCAGTAATTGCATCAGATGAAGTTCAGGTAAATTGTACCTTCAGATGGAGACTGTATAAACCCTGGTGATTTTTTTCATGAATAGTTTTTATGGGTTTGTTTTGGCTTTTTTTTTGGAAGCGTCCAAGAATCAATGCCAAATTAAATTTAGGAACAGCAACAGACTGTGCAAACATATGTGAAATTAGAGAAGGAAGCAGTTTCTTGTGAAAGGAGACTTTTGAATTTTCCACCTTCCAGGCAGTCATGTAACAGCAGTTGCACACAACCTTTAGAGAGTACTGTAAGAGTGTGACTGCAGTGCTCTTTTGCTGATGATTTACTTGTGGTGCAGAACTCCATTTGTGTGCAGTGCTACTCTGCAAGTTAAAAAAAAAAAAAAGAAGAGAATCCAATATGTTTGCCCCATTATCTCTGAATTTAAGTTGTTCTTTGGCATCAGTACTTGCAGACATGGCCTCAAAGTGCCACTCAGCAATGCTTCTGGAGATTACGGATGTGAAATGACATCCTCTCTTAAGACAAGGCCAATGCTACATGGTTGAAGGACAATTTCCTAAGTGCAGTTACAGCAGTGTAAGCATCAGTGCTGCTTCTGCCAGGAACCATGTGTTGCCCTAGAGTCAAACCTTAACAGTGCTTGAGCCTTGCAAAATACTTCAGTGACTTGGTGGCAAACTGTGAAGTCTGTTTAGAAAAGCATTTATGGTGATTCATCCACTCTGTCCTCAGGTCACTGAGGTCATGGGCTGGAGTAGGTTTTTGTCTGGTTTTAATCAGAAGTGGTTTGAATGGGGAATGAAAAACAAGAACTGAAATCTTATGTTGGATCCTAGACCTGCTCTAGTCACTTTGCAGGTTTTGTGTTTTAATTCCTGCTCTGTCTGTGTTCAGATTAGCCCAACTAAAGTAAGGAAACTACACTACAAGAAACCTGGTGACTTGACACTTCCCCACTGGAGCTGGTTTGAGGATGGGGTATGGGAATCCTGAGCTGGCCAGTCTATGCTGAAGATGAGAAACAAATGTTGAAGGTGAGATTCCCCTGAAATACCCTACAGAGTTTCAAGGGAAGAGTTTTTCTAAGGAGTTTCTAAATGATTCCCAGTTTTTAAGGAAAATATATTTTGCAAAATGTGTAGACCTCATTCTGCAAGCAATAAATGTAAATCACCCCCTCTAGTGAAAACATGCATGTTTGTATAGGAGAGAATCTTTCCCATTTTAAAGCTGCATTTACCCCTTGCTTTACCTGGTATAAACCCTTTGCATTAACTACCACAGTGGCTTATTAAACATGTTGTCCAGCTTGAGCACTTGTGTGTGTTAGGCAGGCAAGGGCATGTGCCACTGTCAGCACCAAAGAACACTCCTCTCCAGTCCTCTGCCTGGACCAGGCCTGGAGAAACCTTCAGAGGAAGGTCACTACCCTGGTCTTCATGCCAGGGCTGTGCCAAGCAGTGATGACATATTATCAAGGAAGGGATTTTATGTGCTATGTGGTAAATAAGAAGTGTGATAAGATATCTGGATGCTGATGATTTAATGTTCCCATTACAAATAAAATGGAATGGGCATCTGTATTGCCCTGACAGCTTCCAAAACATCAGTCTTAAGAGTAATATTAATTCTAATGCATTAGTATTAATTATAGAAGTTCTTCCAGAAATGAATCAGAGGTCTAAGAGGAGAATAGTTGCTGTTTGAAAGACCTTGGTGTGCCATGTTTATACAAGAGTTCTCGTGACTGCAGTGGGAATTTTGGTTTGCTTTGTTTGGGTTTTTGAGCAAATTTGGCCAGTATAAGAGTAGGCTCTTGCCATAGCTTTGCTGTCAACTGCTTTTCCTAGCTACATTGGAGTGCATATGTCTTTTGAGCAGCAGGGCTGGTTCATGCAAGTTGGTGAGATAAACAGCTGCCTCCTGGGACACTCATAGGCAAGAGTCTAGTGGACATATGGGCAACTGGATAAGGCCTGGGTTAGCTTGCTACATCTCAACCTTTTTCCTGCAAACACACCAGTCCTTCATGTTGTATATGCCCTTTGTAGTTGTAGCAGTGTTGTTCTATTTGGCTGATCTGCAGGCAATGAGTTACCAATTCTGTCCTAGCTACTGTCATATGTAACTGCAGCTCAATTTTGATCAATAATTATTAAAAATGAAGTTGTACTTTTCCTGATTCTGGCATCTAATGGCTCTGGGTGAAGGTAGGTATTGTCTGGTCTAGAAATGGAAAACTTTTCGAGTGCTACTTTTTTATTTATGGTCCCAGATGGAAAGCACTCAAGTCCTGAAGACCATCCAAATGTCTCTGTGGCACATTTTCCCTACTTTTCTGAGGACATACAAAAGAGGGAGCTCTATCTTTCATTTAGGTATAAATGCTACCCACTTCCCTCACTTCATAAATACATTTCTAGGATACTTAATAGTGGAAAAAAAGTACTGTTCAGTTTTTCTGCCCCACTTACTCTATGAGTTGTCAAAAAAGACATTTGCTTTTGCAAAATAATCTCCACTGAATTCACTGCTCCAGAGGAGCCTGAAGAAGAGCAGGCTGAGAACCTGGGACACCACAAAGTATGAGACAGTTTAACTCTGATCTTGGAGCTGTTGCCCATTAGAAGCGATGGAGAGTTGCCATAGCTCAGGTTTGCATGGGAGCACCCAACAGACACCAGTTACAGGGCCCAAGCTCTCTGGCCAAATGGAGGCCTCATTGCTCATCAGAAGCCCTCTGAGGACAGGAAATTCACTTTGTGCATTTTGTCCAGTGTATCTGGAAGAGAAATTGCTAATGAGTCATGGTAATGTGTGTGAACTTCCAAACATTTAAGCAGGACTAATGAGCAAGCAATAAATGTAACCTTTTGTCTTCTGTTTTTCCCATCTCTTCCAATGTGTATTTAGTAGTAAAAAGGGTTCTGGTCCATGTCATCTTTTGTTATTGTTGCTCATTATGTGGGATCCCTGGCAGACATTCCTGTCTTTAATATGAGGCAACATACTACTTACTTCTCAGATATTCATGGAGATTCTCCCTTGGTCACTGAGAGAAAGTGAAAGAATTAATTGTGGAGACAATCAACTGTTCAACTTCTAAGACTGAAGCAATATCACAATGTGATACATAATGAGGAGTGAAGCAACATGAATGGGATTTGTTCTGGGAGTTTTTTCTGTTCTTCTCAATCTTTGGGGCGTTTGTGTTGGAAAATTCTTATTCAGGATGGACGTTTAAACTACGGTGAAGATGATTGTTGGACAATCTCAGCCTTAACATTACTCTTATCCCACAGGGTGATTCCCAGTTTTGACATAAAAAAGTTCTAAAAAGAAGAAATATAATTTTTTGGCCCCAGGTCTAAATTAATGAAGTAGCTTAAATAAGCACAAAAGTTTAAGAGGAAAATACCACATGGCTCCCTAGAGAAAAAGTAAGAACTGTCAAAAACCAGTCCGAGCTAGACTGAAAGTGAAGAAAAATAAAGCAAATAGAAAAAAATATCTTGCAATCAAATAATTGCCAAGTGATGGAGGGGGGGAGATGCAATGTGCAATAAGGATGGGTTACAATTAAATGTAACATTAATGAAGCTCCAAGACTAAGAAACTGCTTTGCCTTTCTGTTCAGGAAAGATGATTGGGTTAGACCTCATCAAACCAATATCTTCCCACCCTTGTTCAGTACTGGGGGTGAACAAGAGGAAGGTGACTAGTAGCTCTGAGGTATGAAGGAGAGAACTACCTTCTAGGTGGATGCATAGCTTTGAGACATGCTTGAGGGTTGGTTATATCTTTCCCAGGATTCTACTACATGAAGTCCTAGTGTGGAAGTAAGAATTTTGTTGCTTTTTGAGTAAATCTGTGAAATCAGAATTTATACTTACAACAGGAAATCTCAGGGACAGGTGGACATACTAATCTAACCTCAGTACATATTCAGGACTATAGACCAATTTGGGAAGCAGAGGATGAGCAAGAATGAATGCAAAGTGGGAAAAAAATCAACAAATATCATGAGTTGGAAGGCACTAACAAGGTTCATTGAGTCCAACTCCTTGACCTTCACAGGACAACCCCCAGGTCCCTGTGGCCTTCACCGCTTCACTCCTGAGTCCCTCTCTGTTAACAAGCAGCAAAGAAGGGAAGGCACCTTTCCTGGTCAACTCCCTTAGCACCTGTACCATGAAGTTATCATTCAGGTGGTTTATGAGTCTTCTGGACCTGTTTGTGCCAGCTGTGTGTTGTTCCCAGTTAACCTCTGGCTAGTTGAAGTCCCCCATATGGACAAGGGTGGTTGGTTTAGAAATGTCCCTTAAAGAATAATTAATCAGTGTCATTGTCCTGGCTGGGTGGCCTGTATTAGACTTCCGTGATGACTTCCAGTTTGTTTGTTTGTCTCTTAATTCTTACTCAGATGCTCTCAGCTGTGCCATTGCCAACTGCAAGCTCTATACAGTCCAACCTCTCTGTTACATACAGTGCTGAACATCTGCCTCACCTGCCCTGCCTATCCCTCTAGAAGAGCCTGTAACTGTCCATCGTGACACACCAGTCACAGGACTCATCCCACCAGGTTTTGCTTATGCTAATGATGTCATTAGCATACAATCTCTCAAATTTTGGCATTTCATCCCATTTCTTATCACTGGCAAGCCTGGTTTTGTCCCTTTCCCCCTTGCAATCTAGTTTAAAGCCCTATCAATCAGCCCTGCTCATTCCTGTGGAAAAACCCCTTTCCCCCTCTGAGAAAGCTGCATTCCATCAGGTTTCAACAGATCTAATGTTATCTAGACCATCCCAAGATCAAAACCCCCAAAATTCTACTGATGACACCAGCCTCAGAGCTATGTGTTGATCTGATGGGTCTGCCTGTTCCTTTCAGTACTCTTGCCTGCTACTGAAAGGATTGAGCAAAACACCACCTGTGCCCCTGATCCTTCAACCAATCCTCCACAGCCCTGAAATCCCTTTTGATTGCCCTTAGACTTCTCTTTGCTATCTCATCACTGCTGACATGAGGAACGTGTAATGGATAATAACTAGAGGACTGCACCAGGCCAGAGAGTTTCTTGGTAACATCTCTTACCCAGGCTCCAGGGAGGCATCACACTTCCCTATGGGCTGGATCTGGTCAGCATTTCAGGCCTTCTATTCCCCTCAGAAGGAAGGACACCTATGACAACTACCCTTCTTAGCAGAGATGGTGATATGGTGGCTAGGCTGTCCCACCCTAGGCAACTCCTCCATCCCAGAAGGATTTTCATCCATGTCATCAGTTGTCTGTCCTTCCAGTTCCAGGGCCTCATACTTGTATACAGTACCAAACCTGTTTACCATCTGCTAGTTTGCAGGAGGAGCAGGAGCCTTCCTCCTAGTATGAGCAGTGACCAGCTTCCAGCCTTCATATTCAACAGACCTTTGACTAACTGCTTGACATAGTACCAATCCCACCTGTATTTCCACTGCAATGGAGGTTTGAGAGTCCTGAGATTATAGGGTCTCTGAGAATGTCCTATCAATCTTGCTCATTCTCACAGATGCTGTGCAGCCTTCTTGCTTCCTTCTGGAACTCTTTATCTGGTGACAGAGCTCATTGACAACAGCAGACCTTCTCAGGAGGAATGATTATCAGCCCCAACTTCATGGAGAGTCACTGGACACTCCTAGAAACCTGAGACCTGGAGGGATGTGTCTACTGTCAGAAAGTCTGTCTGGGTGTAAGCCTCTAACACAGCTGATGCAGTGACTCCAGCAGCTACCAGGGAACGAGCTCAGTGGCATGTCAAAACCATACTTGAGGGAATGAGCATACATTAGAATCATCAAGGTTGGAGGAGACCTCTAAGATCATTGAGTCCAACAATTAACTTGCCACTCTGCTGTAACTCTAAACCCTAAACCATATCCTCCAGTGTCAGATCCAGACACCTCTTCAACCCTTCCAGGGATGGTGACTCCACTGCATCCTTGGGCAACCTATTCCAGTGTCTGAACACCCTAACATCGAAAAAACCTTAGTAAGACTGGGGACCAGGGGCTTCTTTGTGCCCATCTGCACCAACTGCTGTGTCTGTCCACTGCCTCTGTAAGATGCTCCCATCGGTCACAGACTTTTGCCAGTTTGCTGAGGTTTGTATTACTGACTTTGGCTCAGAAAGTAGAGAGAGTTAATGAAATAGCTTTCTGTTACTGACACAAAGTTGTGACACACATCAATAAAAGGAAGATCAAGATATTGTGCAAAGAGAATTGGATGACCTTGAAGATAAGCGGTAGAAATGTTGTAAAATGGCATGGTACCAAGTACAAGGTTATTCACCTAAGGATTAGACATAATCCACTTTGCTGGAAACTGGGTTTATCATTTAGAGAGGAGTGAGGTACAGAAAGGTCTTAGTGACTTGGTCCTGATAAGATTTGCTGCCTTTGTTGCATTTAAAAATTCAGTGATTTTATTGCAGAGAAGGATTGGGCTAATTTGTGCAGTATATTTTTTGCAAAGCTCTATTGTATTTTGCAGCATAAGATGCCAGTGTTGTACAGCTGGGGAAAAAACCAAATGCAATCTTACCTGTACAGTTGATAGAGAGGGGCATTATAGCTGTTGTGTATCTGGAATCAGGAGTGCAGTTCTGATCACTCATATTCAAGAAGGATGAACTCAGAAATGTGTTCAGTGATACTTTGCTTTAAGGAAAAGGTAATACAAAGTGCAAAGAAGATTTGTGTCACGTAGTAAAATGCTGGCAAAGAGGCAATATGGTTGCAGTCTAAAACCAACTGGGGTTTGCCCCTTGTGTTGGAAATAATAATTTAAGCTAACAGACAGTCTTGGCACAAGAACAGCAAGATGTAGATTGTATAGGAATATATTTAGGCTGGAAATTAGAAGAAACTTTTTAACTATAGAAAAAGTGAGACACTGAAGGAGACTGAATTTGGAACTTACAGAATTTGGAGCAGCACAATTTTGTTCCTGGCAAAAAATAGAGGTAAAAATGTGACTAGTTCAAGATGGAGCCTAGTCTGGGCAGAATGTATTTATCTGTGGTGGAAGGAAACAGGGTTTGGGCAGTTCAAGGGGAGTCTTTGCATGCTGGTTCTGCATTTTATCTCAGGATGTGAAGAGTGAATGAAGTCACCCTGTGCCCCTGGAGATCTCAGTTTTACATATATAAAGTAAGAATCACTCCTCATTTGTGCTAAAGAGTATGGTTTGACCATAGTTGGTGCTGTACTTTGAGAGCCTGAGGGGAGAGAAAGCCATTTGGCTGGGGAGATGTGTGGAGAAGCAGGTGAGAGGAGTGTGCCAGCAGGTAGGAATAATCCTGGCAGCAATTAAATCACAGGATTTCCAGCACTCCTTCTAATGAGAGCATCATTTGTGACCTCATAAAAGCACATGAATGCATGATAAGTTCTGTCCAGAGAAATGGACTTGTGATGAGCCAGTGCATCAGAGTGCATGATGTGTTTTTGGGGAGGGATGGCTTAGGTGTGCTAGAGGGATTCATTTCACTGTCCTAATTATGTGGGTTGTTTTAATCTTCCTTGTCCCTCTTTTCTGTCATTTCCCATCTGTCTAGTTTTCAGATTGCATCATGAAATTTCACAGTTCCCCATTTGTTAAGAGGTATATTTGCAACTGCTATAATATAATTTATAGGTGCTCAGTTTTAGAAAAGGAGGCACCTGAGCATGAGCCAAAGGCAGCCTAAATACTTTTCTGATCTGAGAAAGTCAGGGGATTGTTCCTGGGAAGAAACCCAAATATTTATGTTTTAGCAATCTCTTTCCCAGGCAAAACACTCTAAAATAAACCACTTTTGAGATAAAAATTAACAACCTAAAGAGATAACATTCTCAAGTCATGCTTCTGTTGCTATTTTAAAGTGCAACTTTACTTCAGTGTGTCTTTGTTTACCATAAAGTGGCTTCTAACCCAGGGCAGACACATCATTGTTTCATACACTGTCACTTCCTCCATTTGGAGGAATAAAGCAGGCTGACATTTGATTCAGAAGAGCAGTTTGGTCATGTCTCTGTTCTAGAAATCTAGCATTAGATATTGGATTAGAGATTGGATATTACAGTATCGAGCAGTCAGCTGGTTGAGTGTCTGCATCTTTCCCTTAGGATGTAGAAATGGACAAAGATACTGTCTGTGTAGTAATTCATTTTTCTGCTGGCCCTGATGCCCCTGATCAAAGGCATCATTCCAAGATGCTGAGTGCAATGTTTGGAACAGCCCATTCTTGTTCTTATGAAAAATCAAGCTTGAGTGGCACAGAATATGTTCATCTTTCATGAGACAATGAAAGAACTGCTTGTCAGCTGCTTCCCATAGGTCACTTATGTCAGGCAGTGAGAATGAATTCAAACTAGCTTGACATGGACAGCATGGGGAAATGCTGTGTGGTGCTGCAAGGCATCAGGAGCCACCAGCCCTGGAGGTTTTCAAGATGAGACTAGATGTGGCACTTAGTGCCATGGTCTAGTAACCATGGTAGGATTGGACGCAATGATCTTGGAGGTCTTTTCCAACCCAGTTGATTCCATGATTCTGTGTGGGGCAGTGGTGCATCTGGGTTCTCAGTTCTGTAGTGTCCAGAGGTTTTTCATGGGCCTGGTCTTGTGTTCCCTAGGGAAATGATTTGCTTCCTCCTGATTTCTCCTGGTCCATCCTCAGTTTAGGGCTTTGTAATGCTTAGAAGACAGTCTTCTTCATATTAAACTATTATTAATGATCCATATTATTGATTCCTTGTCCATTGAAGTTGGAGCTCATTTCCATAGCTTGGATGACCATGCACAGGAGAGTGCAAAGTTGTGCTGGCCACTTCCCATTCTGGGGTAAGGTCTAGTTGTTTCAGTGTCCCAAAATTGTGCTGACCACTTCCCATGCTGGGGTAGGGTCCAGTTGTTTCTCTGTCCTTGTTGATAGCTCTTAGGCAATGGCCTTTACATGTGGACTAGGGTCTGGGTTCCTAAGTCCTGGCTCTTAAAAATTACTCATCATGGGTACAGGGAGTGTACTGAAAATATGGAAGCTTGAGCTGACTTAAGGGGTTAATAAGGGCAAACATCCAGCTTGCTGCTTTCTGGCTGCTTATTAATCAAACTATAGAGCACAGCTTTCCGGCCTGAGTCCTGTTTAGGAAAGTGTAGAGTCAGTACACTGGCTGTTATGTTCAAGTTGCATTAAAAGCAGCCAAATAGGATACAAATTACTTCCTGTGGATGTCTGTGGTTTTGGCTTGTGGTTTTTTTTTCCCTGTAAGAAGTCTGAATATAATTTCTTAGTAGCATTTTTGTCCTTTTTTTTGAGCAAAAAGATTTTTGTCTCTCATTTAGTCTATTGCTATATGCCTCCTATTTCTGCTTCTTGCTGTGATGAAGCACCACTTGGGTATGTTCTCAATGCTGATTCCACTGGGAGCAGACCAGAAATCTCATTAAAGAATTGCAATGACTTTGTGAGGCTGAAATGCCTCCTGTAAATCCATTAGTGTCCATATATAACTTTTCCTGTTCCCTTTCTGGAGCTGTCAAATATCTTTATTGGTGTGCTTCTTTCTTTAAAAGCTTAAACATGACACTATGGAACTACTTTTTCTTAGAGCAGTGGAACTGTCTGAGCTTTCATGAATTTATAAAATGTTTTCAATTATAAATCAAACAATGAGTAATTTCTTTTCCTTGGCAATCCAAAAGAAGAGTCAGTCAATTGACCTCATGTGCTTGATGAAGCAGCATCCAAAGGAGAAGCAGCACCCTTGGTTTAGACAGAACCACTGAGTATACTTGCTGCTTGCATGTCTACCAAATCACCAGCTCTTTGATCAAGGGCCTGCCTAAATTTCAGAAGTCATGGTGTCACAAAGATTTTGATCTCTATGCTTTGCCTCTTTACCTAAAACTTCCCTCAAAGGAAATGTTTTGTGTGCTAGCAGCAGTGACAGCTTTGGTAGAGAATCATATAATCATAGAATCAACTGGGTTGGAAAAAGACCTCAAAGATCAAAACCCTACCGTGGTTACTAGACCATGGCACTAAGTGCCACATCCAGTCTCATCTTGAAAACCTCCAGGGATGGTGAATCCACCACCTCCCTGGGCAGCACATTCCAATGCCTGAGCACTCGCAACGTAAAAAATCTCTTCCTAATATCTAATCTAAACCTTCCCTGGCAGAGCTTGAGTCTGTGCCCTAGTTACTGCCCTTGAATTGTGTGTGCCAGCTTGTCAAACTGAGGTCTCAACTCTGGCCTCCTCTTTGTCCTTCACTGGGTAGCTTCTCCTCTTCAGCAGCTCATGGAAGTAACAGACTCACAAAGCCAGATGCAAGTAAGCAACCAATCTGATGCAAGCAAAACAAAGGGTTAACCAGACCCTAGAGGAATGGGGCTTTATAGGTCTTTGTAAACTTTAGGGCATGGAACAAGAGGTTGGTTGCATAAAAAGATGTTGACTTAAAATGAGAGATGATGGTTCCCTCTGGGAGACAGCCTGTTAGCTCTGGCTTCTTCCTGTGATCTGTATGAAAGGAGTCTGTGACATCTTTCTGATTGTCAGTGAGGTGCAAATCTAGATAAAAAGAAGAAAGCAGTTCTAGCAGACACAGCATGAGGTGCTCTGTGTCACAGGAAAAAGTCCTCCTGGCCAGTCTGGGGATGGATTATCGCAGGAGTGCAAGCATGGTTGCTGAACCTGTGAAATTAATCATTTGCAGGCTTTGCTCATTTTCCTCCCCTCTTTTCTCATTGTCCAGGCCTAATTAATTTCATGGTATCCTCATGCACATCACAGTCTCATCCCAAGATCTTGCTGTCCACCTGCAGAGAGCCTCTAACATCGCCTGTCTTTGTGAGGAGATGGTAAGATTGTGTGTGTGTGCTCAAAGGAGTGCTGTCACATGCCATGTTTCTGCTGTGCCAGCTTATAATGAGGTAGACCTTAGCCATCCATCTGTCTTTCATCGAGGATCTTGTCTATCTATTCTACTCTTTTCCAAAAGGAACTGCAGGCAATTAAAATCATCCCAAGGTCTCCCTGGCTTCCTGCTTCTAATCTACATTCCCAAGAATGAATCAAAACCATGAGAGGAAATTTTGTTTGGTCCTTTGTATTTAGAGGTCCTTGGTGTTTCGAGGCCTGGAGCAGAAAAGAAGGAAAAGAAAGAGAAAAAGAAATGAGAGACATTTAGAAACCAAAAACTCAGAGTACATTCATCTGGCAATTCAAGGTCTTACTTGAGCACACACACTGATGTAAAGAATAGGTATGTGCATATTGTGCCCCTTATTCCTTTCTCCTTAATAAGAGGCTACAGTACTGTAGCTGCTATTCCAAGTGGGGTTTTATCTTATTCTTTTGCTGAGACATTTTGTAAGCAGTTGGGTTTGTGTTGAAACGTTCTTTTTTTGTAGTTACTTTCTGGATTAAAAGAGGGAAAATGCAATGAAATAAGTTGCTGGTTTGGGTTAGTGTGTTTGGTAGGCACTTGCTGTCTCTGCTGCTTTCACTGGACAGGCTCTCTATAGAATCATAGAATTTAAGGGTTGGAACAGACCTTACAGGTCATCGAGTCCCAATCCCTGCCCTGGGCAGGGACACCTCCTCACTAGATCAGGTTACTCAAGGCTCATCCAGCCTGGCCTTGAACACTGCCAGGGTTGGGGCAGCCACAGCCTCCCTGGGCAACCTGGGACAGTGTCTCACCACCCTTATAGGAAAAAACATTTTCCTAATATGTAACCTAATCTTTCCCTCCCTCAATTTGAACCCATTACCCTTTGTCCTATCATTGCAGTTCCTAACACAGAGTCCCTCTCCAGCTCCTTGTAGGCCCTTCAGAGATTGAAAAGTTGCTCTGAGGTCTCCACACACTCTTCTCTTCTCCAGGCTGAACAGCCCCAACTCCCTCAGCCTGTCCTCATAGGGGAGATGCTCTAGCCCTTCAACTTCGTGGCCTCCTCTGGACTTGCTCCAACAGTTCCATGTCATGTCCTTATGGACACCAGAACTGTGTGGAGTATTCCAAGTGGAGTGTAACAAGAGCAGAGTAGAGGGGGAGAATCAACTCTTTTGACCTGCTATCCACACTCCTTTTGATGCAGCCCAGGATTCCATTGGCATTCTGGGCTGCTTTTAGCTCTGAAGGCAAGTGAAAGGTGACAAAACCTAGTGTAGGACAGTCCACCACTTGGGGTTATCCTTCTAAATGAAAAACAGCTCTGGAAAGTGGAGTGTAACAAGAGCAGAGTAGAGGGGGAGAATCAACTCTTTTGACCTGCTATCCACACTCCTTTTGATGCAGCCCAGGATTCCATTGGCATTCTGGGCTGCTTTTAGCTCTGAAGGCAAGTGAAAGGTGACAAAACCTAGTGTAGGACAGTCCACCACTTGGGGTTATCCTTCTAAATGAAAAACAGCTCTGGAAGTCAGGTTGCCAGTGATCATTTGCACTACTGAATAGCCAATGCCGACGGGTAAGTCTAAGGAGGGATGTTCAGTGACTGGGGCTTTGGACAGGGAGTCCCATCTCTGGACTCCAGTTAACAAATGCAGTCTGTTTTAGCTGTGGAGACTGAAATACTGCTGCCTTAGCTCTTTTTCCTGCCAGAGCTTCATGCTAAAACAACTGCTGAATGGGGTACATTTCTAGTCCACAGTCCTTTGTTTCAACACAGATAGAAAGGGAACTGTACAAGCCAAAAATAAGCTGCAGCAGCTGAGGACCATACATCCCTCTCAGCCATCCCTGCTCTGCCAGCAGCAAAATCTTGGAGAATGAGTTACAAACAGCTGAAATTAGAACCCATTTTAACCAAGGGCAACTCTGCCTTTGGCTACAAATGCTGTGAAATGGAAGTGTTGCTTTTGTTTATTCCCCTTTCAGGCTTCTTCTCCAGGCTCTTTGCTAGGAGTCAGGTCTCTGAGTGAGAGTCTGTTGAGTATGGTGCTTTAATACTGCAGAGCCCTGATCTCCATACAGGCCCTTCAGCACAGCTGTTGAACAAGTTATCCTATTTAAAAATGCTTGCAGCAGGATCCTGGGTGAAATAATAGCATTTCTGTACCTTTATGTAAAGTGACCATTTGTTTCCAGGGAGCTGCTGTGCTCACGTCTGTATTATATGTAATTACACAAAGAATTAACTAAGATTTCATTTCATCTGTAGAGTAGGAAGAAACATAGCTCTTCATGTGTTTTGGAGTGTTTTTCCTTGTATTGTTTAGACACTAAAGTAAGAAGGAATTCAGAAGAAATTCAGCTGACTTCCTTGGTAAATCATTCCTGATGTTGTGATCAGGGAAGGTGACACAGTCTGAATTTTCCCAAGCAAGTGTGAAATTTCTGGCAAAGGAGAAGTCAGGAACAACTGAGGGTGGATAAGAGAGTCACTTCATTATTGGCTTGTCCTTTGAAGACACCTCTCCCAGCAGCAGCCCAAGAAGTGGCACATGTTACCATTCCAGCCACTTGCCCTTTGTGTGCAAGGAGTAGGTTGCTCCTTGAATATGAACGTGTTGCTTGAACCACTCCTCTCCTGCTTTCAGACATCCGTGTTTTTGCTGCCTCCAACAGGATCACGCTGAAAATGTCCCAAATGATTTAGTAGAAACAGGGAATTACTCAACCTCAGACTTCTCTCTTCCTGCAGGGCCGTCAGTGCTGCCTGGTTTCTCTGAAAGATAAATAATATATTCTCTTCTTTGAATATTTCACCTCTTCTTTTTGCTGTGCTTTGCTCTACAGTCATGCTGTACCAAGCATCATTGTGTTTGAACAAAGCCAAAGCTAGGAAATGAAGTGTATTCAGCTGAACCAGCACACAGGCAGATTTCCGTTAACCCTAATGTCTATAGTCAAAGGTTTTTAGCTGAATGGATGAGAGGGAGACCAGAGGTGATCTTTTCTTGAACTGCCAGATGGAAAGCAAAAGTTTGTGCTGCTGGAAGAAATTGATCAAGCTTCTTCCTTGCTGCCATGCACACATCCATCTGAGAAAGGGCAGCGTGTCTGACAGAAGTGAAGAGATTAGTCCTGGATGAGATTTAGCACAAAGCAGTTGGGTAGATTTATTAGGCATAGTCTCCAATGTGAAACTGTCATATAAGCTTTGAAAGTGTGTGGCCAGCATGGGAGATTTTGGTTCTTGGTCCATTACTTCTGCTTTGGGGTTGCCTGTCAATTGAGACTGCACACAAGCTGATTGAAACAAAGCTTACCATGAAGGGAATGGGGGGGATTTCCACTCCAGCTGCCTTGGAGGTGATGCCCCTTAGATGCTCTTCCCAAGCTCATAAGGCAAAGGCTTAATTCACAATTAATTCACAAATGACCAAGCTGGCCTGCTGTCTCCCTCCCTCCCTCCAGCTGTATTCCCTCCCTCAGCACTGCCCTATACCCTTCTCCCTTTCCTTCCTACCCCTGTCTGCCAGGGCACCCTCTGCCCTCAGCCCCTTGTTCAACTCATAAAATGTGGGTTGAGTGTTTGTGCATGTTTTCCTGCTTCTCACTCCCCCTTGCCTCTCAGATGATGGATGGGCTGCAAAACAGACACTGAGGAAGATAAATATGCCAGGGAAATTTCAGCATGTGCTGCAAAATGGAGATGACTTGCTGAGATTCCCTAGTGGAGCAGTGAGCCTCTCTGCTGCCACTCATCACAGCTCCTTGGGACAGGCCTTGAGCTTTTCCTCATGAGTGCCCATGACCCTCTTTAGACTCACGTGCTGCCTCAGCACTGGTTATTCCTGCAGTCCTGCCTGCAGCAATTGTATGTGCAAAGCACCTGGGCACTCTGTTTGCAGCACTGCCCCCACCTTTAAAAGGTATGGCCAACAATAAAAATCTCTGTATTAAAGGAATGGGAAAGTGAACGGTAGCATTGTTATAAAACAGAGGATCCCACATATATCCAGATGGTTAAAAAAAAAATGCAGGAGGTTTCTAGAAGTAGCTCTGTGTTCTAAACATGAATTTGCTTCATGTTGAATATACTTTCTGCAGCAGTAGGGGCTGTAACTGGTAAGTGGAAAAGCAACTAGCAACCTTTCTGTACACACAGTTAATAGATATAAACAGTTTTGAACAGAGGGCAGGGTTTTTTGCTGCAGATCATGCTACACAGAGATATTGGTCTGAATGTGCACATAGGTGTGCAATCTATTTTCTGTGCACCATATGACTGTCCCTTAGCCACAATATCATGTGGTGTAGCCCCATACAATTACCCACAATGTACTAAGACACCTCTTGGGTCTTGAGCTTTCCTGAGCTCTGTAGCTTACTGAAGAGGAGTGAACTGTCTGCCAGGACAGCAAAGCCTGAGCAGTGCCTCTGACATGCTTTGTGGCCTTAGAAGGTCAGGTGATCTCCTTGCCACTTGGTCCCTTTTGCTGCAAAGAAGAAATTAAGGTACTTGCCCTGTCTCTAGTGCTGTGGTAGGACTTCACTAATTTGCTCATAAATCATCTGCTGAAAAGCCCAGTAAAACTGCAAAGGCAGAGCTGTCTGGATTCCATGCCTTGTGTCTCCAGACACCTTGAGGACAGAGTGGACAGGACCAGGTTATAGAAACTTGAAGGGTAGAATAGCTGGGTGCCTCAGGATCTCACCTGATGTTGTTTGTAGAGGTTTGAAAATGCTTTCTTGGCAAGACCAGTGAGCTAAGGGAAACTGCTTTGAAGGGCTTTTTCTTCACACAGAAACCTAGCTTATTTTACCCGTGGCTTGCACAACTGAAAGGGACTAAAAGAGGTGGCCAATATCTGCTTTGCAGAACTTCTGATTTTTGCCATCAAAGTCCCTGGTGAATTATTAGGCACATAGCCATCGTACCAGCACGCTTGGTAACATTCATCAGCTCTTGGTAGCCACCCCAGGAGAGTCTAAGAACTGAAAGGTCCTGGGCACCTGACCCAGCTCTCACTGACAGGACTTTCTACAGAGTGGGAGATGGTGCCTGTTTTAAGGCTTAATGGGGCATCAGCTTCCAGGGCTGTGTCAGCAACAGGTTTCAATTACTTCAATGACTTTCAATGACTTGGGTCCAGAGAAGAGCAACGAGGCTGGTGAAGGGACTGGAGCACAAGTGGCATGAGGAGAGGCTGAGGGAGCTGGGGGTGTTGAGCCTGGAGAAGAGGAGGCTCAGGGGAGACCTTCTCACCCTCTGCAACTCCCTGACAGGAGGTTGGAGTCAGGTGAGGGTTGGTCTCTTCTCCCAGGCAACCAGCAGTGGGACAAGAGGGCACAGACTCAAGCTCTGCCAGGGGAGGATTAGGTTGGATATTAGGAAGAGATATTTTTTTTACAGAGAGAGTGCTCAGGCATTGGAATGTGCTGCCCAGGGAGGTGGTGGATTCACCATCCCTGGAGGTTTTCAAGCTGAGACTGAATGTGGCACTTAGTGCCATGGTCTAGTGACCACAGTAGGGTTGGACTTGATGGTCTTGGAGGTCTCTTCCAACCAGGTTGATTCTATGATTCTATGATTCAAAGTCAGGCATCAAAAGAAGCAAATGAATTTGTCATTGCAAGCTTGAAATTGATTTAAAGTATACAAATTGCAACTAGACTCATCGCACAAAAGGTATGGCCCAGCCTGCTGTTAGGTTGTTAACTGGGAATCTGTCCTTACAGGCATCTTTCTAACTTCTGTTAGGTTCCATTTTCTTTCCCCTGCATGCCTGAGCTGGATGTGTAGTTGCATGTAGTTGTGCATGCATGTTTGCAGCCAAACAGGAGCCAGACTGGTCCATGGGTTCATACAGACAGCTGCAGCCAGGATGGATTCTGTGATGAGATGTCAGGATGCACACTCTGGGAGGTTCCTATTGATGCACAGAATCTCTGCATGTGCCTCCTGTTTTCCTTTTTATTTTTTTGCTGCTGGATTTTTCCTAGCAGTAATGCAGTATTCTTTATTATCAGCTCATCACCCACTTCTGTTGCTAGTCCTGCTTGTTTATGATAGCAGATTTCTTCTCCTTGGTGTGAAGGTCCAGGCGTTCTTTATTTCAGTGTGCAATGTGTTACTGAATGCAGCGATTCAGCAGTCCCTGTTCAATGCCTCAGTCTTAAAGATGTTTTCAAAAAAAGACAGGAGTGAAAGAGGAAACCAAGCTCATTTTACCTGTCTCTTGGAGAAATCACTGGACAGCCAAGGCTATGTCTTTGAAAGCAAAGGGGCTGCTGAGATTATAAAATTCTCAAACATTAGCTCAGCATGGCTGAGCCAGGGCATAGGGAGCTGTGTGAGCCCATTAATCATTGCAGGGCAGCTGCCAACTCCCTGACTTTAATTGGGACCTTCTAATATTTACCCTCTTTGGAGGTTTTTTTTTTTTTGTATTGCTGATAAAGGATTTCATTCCTCTCTTGTGAGGCTATGCAGAGGCAGCAGAGGTGTGAGCTTAATTCAAGGTTGCTGAATGACTTGCAGCTACTGGGGGAAATTATGTTACTCAGCATTGTTTTTCTTCTGAAATTGTTGCCTTGGCAGCATCTCGAGGAATTTTGCATATTTGTCTCTTTAAATTTCCTGTTCCTCAGTCTGCTCTATCTCCACATTTTCCAGTCATTGCATTTTTATTAACGATCTCCATGGAAGTAAACAGTCTCAGAGGGTTCATCCTTTCAATATCCCTGGCTGGAGTGGAGGAAGCATGAGTGCAAGTGTTCCTTAATAAGGGGAAGATCAAAAACTGTGCTATTGTCAGTGTAATAGGTTGAAAAATCATTCATCTGACCTCAGATTATGTCTCAAATGACAGACTATGAAAGATTATTATGCTTAGAAGAGTTCCTTTCACTCACCATGATGTGTCTGTCTAGGGACACACTTGGGTGCTCACTGGCAAACAAGCCACACACAGAACTGTGAGTTTTCACGCCTTCATTTGCCTCTTTTACCCCTTCCCAGCTGTCACTCACTGTCTTCTTCCCAGCAGGCAAATGCAGGAATGTTTGTAGGAGGACAAGGAGCAAAACAGACTCATTCCCTAGTACTTACAAGGCAACGATGGCCTACTTAAGCTCTGTCTTCCATGGGGTGAACTGGATTTTCCAGGGCAACTTTTCTTCCAGCTTCACCCAGCTGCATAGCTGCAAATACAATAAAAGATTTTTCCTGGAAACTGCCTTCTCATTTTGCATTTAAAGCTTTGCATCCTCCAATACCAAGCATACACAAGACAATGGAGCTGAATCTGTGTTTATGCCAATATATCTGCTTTGATTTATGTGGCATTGATCACCTCTTTATAACAGAGTTAATGTGAGGGTAATCTACCCCCTCCAACACAGCTTGATGCTGCATTGCTTGTGCATCCGGTTACTTTCTCAGTTCAATGTGCAGCCCTTTGTCGACACTGAATATCCTTTGTAGGTCAGCTGCCATGCAGGGAGCCTACATGTGTGCAGGGCTTAATTGGTCTCTCAGCTCTTTCCCATTCTCTGCTTTGTTTTGCTTACAGAGCTCATCCTTCCCTTTCCATTTCTCTTTCCCAGGAGAAAGGCAAGACAATGATGACGTTGCACCCTCCACTAATGGACCCTGCTGAGACAGTGATTTTGGCTGCAAGGGAGACTTTATAGGCATCTTGCACTTCACATACCAGCCTTCCTGAGTGAAGGGGGAAAAAGGGAAAAGAAGAATCACATGCTTCCAGTGATCTGCCTTTTTTTCCTGGGACCATTGCTGAAGCTCTTGCTGCCCTGGCAGTATCTGTAAATCAGCTGGGATTTGGTTTTCACCCTGCAATCCCTCAGCATCTCCCACAATGCATAAGGCAGTGTGTTTGGTCTGTGTTGATTTCTCAGAGCTTCAGAGCAAAGCAAGTAAACATGAAGGTGCTTAGCTGAGGGTTTTGCAAGATATTACATTAGCTAGGTTTCCAAATCCTTCTGAGCTGAAAGGGGTTTTTGGAAGGGACTTACTTGCTCCTAAAAACCTCATCCTTACCTAATACATTCTAGTTAGCAGACAATACTGCAGGCTTGATATAAGTTCATATGATGAATGAGCAGGAGCTTATTGTTAGAGTCCAGGGATAATCTCCTCGCTGTGTTTAAGCACCTTACCCCTTCTCACTTTCTCTCATATTCTTCTTGCCATAATAATGCTAATAGATTTTTTTTAAAATTATAATCATGTTGATTCATATCCTGGGAAAAATGCAGCTCAGTGCTAGTTGATTGGTTAGATATTTTAAAATCTCCTTGGATTTTCATTAGTAAAAGGAAAGGCAAACAATAAGATCTCACTTTAAGTCTAATACCAGCGCAGTGCTGTGGAAGCAGTTCAAACTCTGCAAGCTTTCTGGTGGGAATGTTTCACAAAAGACACTTTGTCTCCTTTGGAACGAATGCCACCAAATAGTGGAATTTATTTCTTAACTATTTTTCAGGGCCCCTCTGTTTCCAGCATGCTCTCGAACACTTCGCATAGAGATTTGCTTCTTTGGAATGGCATGAGGGAGGACCAGCAGTGGGGATTTGCTTTCTGTGCATGGCATGGTTTGCCTCATCTGCATGAGCCCTTTCTTGTTCCTAGGATACACTTGCTTGAGTTAATTTATGGGCTCGCTTTATTATTTTTTCCCTTTGGCTGAGATCTGTTTTGACTTTCCCACTAAGCTCCTTTCGAGCAGGGGCAAAACCAACAACACTGAATTTATTTAAGTGGAATTAAAGAGCAGTCCTTGTGTGTGAGGCTAGGGCTGGGCTACTAAAGCATGCTCAGCCTCCTGAGGTGCTAAAGAACCTCATGTTTCATTCAAAAGCCAACTGCACTGAATAGCAGAGAACCACTTCTGAGAACTGCAGTGGGGCTCTAACATCAGCAGCACAGAATGAGATGGGGCTTTAGAAGGTGATGGGATATAAATTGAAAAGAGAAAAGAGTTGACCAACCACATTACATTAAGGTCTCAGCTAGCTTTGTTGCCCCAGAAGTAACTCCCTCTGCTCCTATGGTGCAAGAGTGACTGTTAAAAATGGATGAGGGAGTTAATGCATATATAAACATTAAGAACCATTTTCATTAATAAAAATGAAATTCACCTCCTTCAATACCATTATGAATTGCAAAGAGAGGTCTTTCTGTATCGAATCATCAACTGATTGTCCTTGAAAACTCACCCCTAACTTGTGTCTGCAGATATTTTTCTTGTTCATAAGCGTTGCTGTGTTTTGATTTTCCTTGTCCCATTTTCAAATAAGAAGCAAACTGAAGCTTTCATCAGAATTATATAGAAACGCAGAGACTGGACAAGAGAACACAGTATAAAAACACAGGGTTTTCATCAGCATACCAAGGGGTACCAGGCATGCAAGAGGCATATCTGCCCCAGCAAAAGAAGGGGATTTTGCTAGTGTTCAGAGCAGCTCTGGTAGCTGTTTCCTCAGCTTGACCCTGATGCTAACCCTCCTGCAGTAGACTAAAAGCAGTTTTCTGGAGGACACTTTCAGGGTAGCACCCATTGTGTTGGTGGGTGAAGAGAACTATTCATGTATGTGAGACAAGGTTTATCTTTTTTCTCCTTTGTTGTTTTTTTTTTCCCCATAAAGAGAAGAGCCAGAGCTAGAGTTCAAGAATTCACAGAAATGTGTTTGTGTCTGTTTATCAAAATTCAGTCTCTCTGCCTGATGCTAAATAAACAAGGCAACAGATAAGGTGAGTTAATGAATCTTCCAGCCTTGCTCTTGAAGGGCACACAGGATGGAGGAGACCCAGTAACTCCAGAGAGGTAAGGGTGTAAGATCCCTCCTCATACCTGCAGGAGGTAGCTGCTAGATCAAATCTGAAGCTGTTTGACTAGGAGTGACACAAGAGAAAGCTCTATTTCCCATCCCATACTACTCCTGCTCTGCAGATTGCAGTAGTGGTTCAGCCTTAGGGATGATTACTTCTGTACTTCTAGCTGGCACTAGATTAGCTTGAAAAACTAACAGGACATTTATATAAGTCATCTCCAGAGTATCCTTCTGGTTGTAGAGGTCCCAGAAAACTCCTTTTCATAGCACCTTTAGTACAGCCACATATCCTATGGGTTAGGCGTTTTTGACCCTATCAGATGTTGGCTATGTGTAGCTGGGCTTGTGTTTGTCTCTTCTTATTAAAAAGGTTAGAAGAGAAATGAGAGATCTCATGTAATACATTATTTGTCTTCTAAGGAAAAAGTCCAGTGTGGTCTCTAGAGTCTTGCCTACATTTTCTGCTTTATCTCTATTTGCTGAAGTCATTGTTGGTCCTGGGATTTTTACAAGTGATGAAATGGAAAGCACACATGTAAGAAAGAAACTAGACAGTAAAAGAATTACCCTTGTTGTACTAGGTGGAGGTGAATTTAAAAAAACTGATGACTGGATACATTGCTGTTCCCTGGGGAAGAAAGCCCATTACTGTCTTTGACTTTAGGATACTGAGGATGTAGTGCTGGGCATTTTACTGTCTTCTCACATGTGCTCCAATCTGAATGCTGAGGATAATTATTCTTGATCATCAGCTGACAGGAATTACATTAGAGGATTTAAGGCCAGCTTTCCTGCAAGGCAGTGTCCATGCCATAAATCTGTGAGGTGCCACAGCTGATGTGCAGATGTGTCCACACAACAAGGCAGAGGAATAACTTTGGCACAGGTAGATGGCCTGGGTGGGAAAAATGAAAATGTAGCATGAGAGGCTCCAGCATGGGCTAAAAAGCAAGGTAAGGACATCAGTTTTCACACACCAGTGTTTTGCTGGACAGTGTGTACTGGGTTTTTTGTCTCTTCTAGTTAGAGAAAAGCTAACAGAGTTGGCAACCCCTTGTCACAATCAACTCTTTGCTTTCCTAAGAAGACCTTTCTAGTTGCCCTGGCCAGCAGACAAGTCAGTGGGGTGCTCTGATGTGAATTGGGCCACTGAGATGATACTTTTAACATTCCTGAGCTAGTTATTGCTCCTGTGTACTAGTGCAGAGGAGTTAGTGTGATGGGCTTCCACCAGCTACACCTTTGGCAGACCTTGAAGATGGGATTTTCATGATAAAGCATCTGTTCTTTGAATCAGAAAAAGTAATGGCAAAAGGAGGACTGCAGTGCTTCATTGTTAGGAGCCATTGGCCAAATGAGACTTACTTTGGGTTAGGCCCTGTTGTTTGGGTGTCTTCTGTTGTTTTGATTAGATGTGATCTTGATTCCTTCATTTAGGAATTTTAGCTGGGGACTCTTGTTATGCTTTTTAGTCCAGAAACCCTTTCCTACAAAAGATGACTTTTCCTCTCAAAGAAAAAGAAATCTTTCTTAGTTTCCTTCTGGTAATGAGCACCAGAAGAGTGTCTTGAGCCATGCACACCCATGGCAGGAGAAGCAGCTGATGTTTCCTCCCATTACTTCACTTTGACATGTCTCTGGTTCACCTAAATAACACGATCTTTTTTCCACATACTTGTCCTTCAAGAATTCACTGCTTGTCACACCTAATGATTTATGCACTTGTCAACCTTTTTTTGAGGCTGACAAATATCCTGCAAAGATAAGGCACTGGCCTTTGAAAATATGGTGCTAGTAATTAAAGTGGAGAATGCATTGCAGTAAAAAGTAGAAATATGGATGTAAAGCCACACTGGTATTTTTAGTGAAGGGAGTAATTGAGGATTTCAGTTTAATAATTCAGTGCAGCTGAGATTAATAAACGGTATGAGGTAGAAATGGTCTTTCAAGACCAGGGGTATAGTTAACAATTTATTTTAGTATATCCTGAAATATGCTGCTGGAATTACTGTATAATAACTTAGCATAGTGCTACCATTTCTGAGTCTGTTTTATAAAAGGGGCACACACATACTGAGTGAGGACTGTGCAAAGTGGAGTGACCTATCTGAGAAAAAACCCAAAAACCATAGACTCCCAGCCACAGTCTGCAGCAGGATTCAGGAGGTTCCAGACTAACTTCTCCCCTTATTGAATAGCTTTTAGGGCATTAGAACAGCTTTGAAATTAAAGGGACACGTATCATTAGAGTCCAGCCCTGCAAATCTTACTTGAAACACTCTAAACAGGCTGGTTTTCTACTTGGAGCCCCATGGGATTCCTTACCTTGTTGCTTTTGCAAGGGCTGTACCAGAGAGCATTTTCCAGTTGAACCCCTTAGTTCTTCTTATGTCTCACTCACACAGGATCTCTGCCAGTGTAGAAGCTGTGAGCTTCACCTGCTTATTCCTTGGCTCAGTAAAACTACTCAAAAGGATTAGCTCTGTGTAGCCAGCAGAACCACTTGTCAGGATAGTTTGTTGGGTGTCCCTTTAAGCATCATAAATATGTTTGATGAGAATTTTTCTCCACTTTATGAAAAGACTAAACCTGATAAATGATTGTGTTCTCTAAGGTGTGAGGCCAAGCAGTGCTGAGCTGTGGTTAGAGGCAGGTTTATAATCTTCTGCTTCACTACAGGATATCTCTGCTTTGATGTTGTCCTCTGAAAATGGGAAAGATGCTACTCCCCTGTTCCTGTGCAAGGATGGACTCACCTAGGATTATAATGCAAACTGGAAATCCAAAGCACTTGCTCAGGGACAAGGACTTTGGAAATTTCAACTGTTTTTTCCCATGGTCTCCAGGAATGTGATGGGTCATGCTGCCAGATGGAAGTCCTGTGGCATTCCTTTAGTGTCCTCCTCTACAGAGATTTGTCCCTGTGCGTGTGAAACAAGGCTGTGGTTTCTGGTTTGTCTTGGCTGTTTAGGTGCCTGCACAGTCTGAGCTGCCTCCCTCTCCGTGGCCAAACCTGTCAGCAAGTCTGCTCTAGAACAAACTGAGGGTTCTTGTGTTTCTGCCCTCAATTTTTTTTGGTACTTTTAACTAGAATAGGTGCAACAGCAGAATGGAGTGGCCCAGGCAGCTCCTCCATGCCCTGGGCTGGCTGCAAGTGGGGACCTGCTCACAGCTCTGTGTGGGCTGGTCCTGAGATGCTCTCTGCTTCTGTGTTCATGTCTCCTCACAAGAGCTGCCTTCCCTACTAACAATCAGGCTGTCATACTGTGTGAGGAGACTCTGAAGGTAATCATAGAATTTTAGGAGTTAGAATGAACCTTACAGATCATCCAGTCCCAACCCCCTGCCCTGGGCAGGGACACCTCCCACCAGAGCAGGTTGCTCAAGGCTCATCCAACCTGGTCTTGAACACTGCCAGGGTTGGGGCAGCCACAGCCTCCCTGGGCAACCTGGGACAGTGTCTCACCACTCTCACAGGAAAAAACTTTTTCCCTAATATCTAACCTGAACTTCTCCTCTTTCAATTTGAACCCATTACCCCTTGTCCTATCATTGCAGTTCCTAACCCATGGTGCCTCTCTGGCTCCCCTGTAGCCCCTTCAGATACTGATGGGCTACTATGAGGTCTCCACACAGTCTTCTCCAGGCTGAACAGCCCCAACTCCCTCAGCCTGTCCTCACAGGGGAGATGCTCCAGTCCTCTTAGCAACTTTGTGGCCTCCTCTGGACTTGTTCCAACAGTTCCATGTCCTTCTTGTGTTGAGGACACCAGAACTGTGTGCAGTATTCCAGGTGGATCTCACAAGAGCAGAGGGAGAGAATCACCTGCTTTGACCTGCTGCCCACACTCCTTAGGATGCAGCCCAGGATTCAACTGGCTGTCTGGACCTGCCATTTTACTCCCCTGCTAAAAGGTAAAAACATCCAGCAGTTCAGATCCTGATGCAGCAAGATGCCTTAAGAATGTGAGCAGTTGTCAGGGTTTTTTTTTGCTTTGGTATTGATAGGGTTAAATTCAGCAGCTTTATCTTGTTACACTCAGACACTGGAAAAATCTTATTTCCTGTCTATGTGTTAGGTGGGTGAGTTACATTGCAGACGTATATTACAGCTGGAATGCACATGTTGTGTGATAAGTACTGCCCTGACCTTACAGGGTAGATTATACTTATGGAAATTATTCAGGTTTTCTCCCATTTGCTTTGCAATTTCATTGCATACCTTGTTTTTAACTCCTAACTTATTGTTAACAGCAATCAATGGGTAGAGCCAATCTCTCTGTACAGTTTTTGAAGTCATGGAGAGATCCTACATGAATTGTCAATTGGTTTGCACATAATTTACTGTATTTATGTTTCAGTTTCTAGGATATCTTGAGATTATATTGGATTTTTTTTTAGGGAAAATTTTCCCCTCTCTCCTTGCAATGCCAGATGCTGTCACAGGTTGTTGGGTATGCTGTAGCATTTGGTGGGTTAGGATGTTTTTTCATCATCTGCCTGATTGTGATTTTTTTTCTCTTACTAAGTTTAACTCTGTGATATCATGATAAATTTCAAAGAAAATATTTTTTTCAATCCAGGATCAAGCATCTCAGCTTCCTTTAAATCAAAATTTGCCTAGCACTAAAACGATGATATGGAAACTCTGTAAAAGTCAGTAATTGGTAAAGAGGCATGGCAGTATTCTTAGGGGGAATTTGTGATCTCTTTTGCAGTTCAATACTGTCTAGGTCACCTGATAAACTGAAAAGCAGCAAGTACATAAAATACAGTGCAATGACTTACACAGAACAGGCCAGAGGTCCTGGTTTACTCATTTTACTGGTTTAAATCTCATGATCCTTCCCCTGATTGCCACAGCAGGTACCATAGGTTACACAGTGCCATCTTAGCCCTTGAGCATGAAAATCACAGTTTCCACTTTGCTCCTGGTTGGTGCTGCTGGTGCATTATTCAGATTTGGACTGAATTCTGCTCTGGTTTGACCATTACACTGCTTGCCAAAACAAGCCAGGGAGACAGATAACAGCCTTGAGTGACCTGCTCTCCTGTTCTTGGGATCAGTGATCAGGTTTTATCATGAAGGTTTTTGCTGTTGTCATAGGAGCATGGAAACCTGCTCATTAACCCCAGCTGCAGTGTGCTGGAGCTGTGCAAGCATGGGAAAGAGCCCCAGGAACCTCCTACCTGGGCTCTGTGCAATGATGCTCTCTCAGCAGAACAGCCATCAAGCTCCTCTCCAGGTTGCTTTGCTGCTGTGTTAGGCTCACAGTATGGACAATACCAAGGAGGTGAATCTGAAAGAAAAACAGTGATGCCACTTTTTAATTGACACTGTCTATACCCTGTGATTCACACTTGGCAATAGTGACCTTGGCTACTGTTCTTGTCCTGTGCTTCTGGCCCACAGATGATACCATACAACTTTGTTTAGGCATACAGATATTAACCATTCCATTATACCACTGCAATCATTCCTGTAGGTGCATATATCTATTTCTGTCTTCCCCCCTCCCCCCCAAAAGACCATTTCTTCTAAATATTGCCACTAAAAAAACCCACTTGAAACATGCAAACATGTTGTGCTGTTTTGGTCTGGGATAGAGTTAATTTTCTTCATAGTAGTTAGCACAGGGCTATGTTTGGATTTGTGCTGGAAACATTGTTGGTAGCACAGGGATGTTTTCTTTATTGCTCAGCAGTGCTCAGGAAGAGCCAAGGCCTTTTCAGTTTCCCATGCTCTGCCAGTGAGTAGGTATAGAAGAACTGTGAGGGAGCATAGCCAGGACAGCTGATCCGAACTAGCCAGAGGGATATTCCATACCATATGACATCATGCTCAGTATATCGAGCTGGGGGGAAAAGAAGGAAGAGGATGATGTTTGAAGTGATGTTTGTCTTCCCAAGTAACCATGACATGTGACAGAGTTCTGCTTTCCTGGACGTGGCTGAACATCTGCCCATGGGAAGTGGTGAATGAATTCCTTGTTTTGCTTTGCTTGTGTGAGTGGATTTTGCTTTCTCTATTACAGGATCATCATTTCAACCCATGATTTTTCTCACTTTTACCCTTCCAGTTCTCTCCTCCATCCCACTGATGGGGAGTGAGCAAGTGGCTGTGTGGGGCTTAGTTGTCATTTGGGGTTAAACTACAACACACTCATGGAATGGGAACACTGCAGTGGAGATCTTTGCCACCTCCTTGCAGATCTTAGGAGCCTCTCTGCTCATTTAGCATCTCAGACTGTTGATTTAACTCAGATTCATTTCTGTAAAGACCACCAATCAAGTCCTGTCATAGCTACAGAGCATGGTGTGATACCATCATCACTTACCTCTGAATGAACCTGAAAAGCAAAGTAATCAATAGACATAATTGCCAGTGTCAGCAATTAATTGTTCCTGGGCATCTGAGGACCTCATCCACTGGCAGCCTGGCAGTCTTAGAGACAGCAAGGCAGTGTGGCAGACTTTGGGTGGGATGAAAACATCCTTTTGAGCAAATGTCAGTTATTAGCAGTGGCTTGTTTCAGTGTTTTGCTGTACATTTCTGATTTCACCATGCCCAGATGGGGATGCCCTGTGCTGTCTGCACCTTTCAGAGAATCAACCAGGTTGAAAAAGACCTCAAAGATCATTCAGTCCAACCCTACCATCATTACTAGATCATGGCAGTAAGTGCCACATCCAGTCTCATCTTGAAAACCTGCAGGGACAGTGAATCCACCACCTCCCTGGGCAGCACATTCCAATGCCATGGAATGGCAAGGATCAAACTATCTTGACCAAGCCCTACTTCAGCCATATGCTTAAGCAGGTATTTAAAGTATGAGATTAAGTCATGCTGAATTCAAAATTAGTCAGCTACTTAAGGGCTTTATTTAAAAATCACCCCAATAAAACTCATCCTTGCTCAGCTCTTACTCACACAAATTGCATGGAAAAGCAATCACATCAACGCAGCATCTGGGCTGCTAAAAAGTTAACACATGATGAACACAGCGTGTTATTTGCAGAAGGTTTGAAAATATTTTTGCCACTTCTTAGAATGAGTGCTGGCCTTAGTAACCATGAAGTTAATCCCAGCTAATTGGAGTTAATTCCAGCATCAATCTCTGTATCTCTATCAGTACAAGAGCATAAGGGGCTTTTGAGGAAAGTGATTTCACAGTAACCCACATTACTCTCTGTAAGCTTTTGGGTTGATTTCACATTTAGCCTTTATCCCTCCATCCATCTGTTGAACACAAATCATTTGTGCCCAAGGCTTAGAGAGCGAAGGTCACTTTTTCATAACATGACTGTTTAATAAAAGCCTCATGATTTTGTCATGTGGCTTCAGTTTAAACGTAGTTCCCAGCTAATTAGTCTGGTAAAGTATGTATATTTGCAAACAAAGAATAAGTATAATACTATCCCAGTGGAGATCAGCAAAGGAATTTGGGGAATGCAAATGTTGATAATTGCAGTTCCTGTGCTATAGTTAGCTGGAGCAGACAGACGGCTGCCCTTAAGCAGACCTCTCCTGCTGCCAAGGGTGTTACACACAGGACAAAAGGCAGTAGATCCAATTGCAGGATGAAAGGCCAGATTCTGAAGTCCCACCTCATTTTGTTCAGTTAAAGTTATCATGGGGCATTTCCCAAAGAAAAACTAGAAAGATTCCCAGGAATCTTAAGCAGATGGAGACCAGCATATTTCATTCCTTTTCTGAGAGGGCCTGTAATTCTTCCTTCCTTTTTACTTTATTTCTTTTTCTATGTTTTTTACTCTGTGCCTGAGTTGCTAACTACCAATATCAGCAAGGTAATTCTACCTGACTGTACAGGTGTTCCTGTGTGTGCATTTAAGTGCTTTTGGTATCCTGAAGAATGATGTGGTTTTAACACTTGCTGTTCCTCTGGCTTGGAAAGTAAACTGTGTATCCCACTAAAAATAAACACCTCTACCACCTCAACCCCAATGACAGATACCATTTTGCCTTTGTTTGCATTGAGCTTTTACTTCAGAACATCGATTTTACAAAGCATAGGATGATTTCCATGTCCCAGATGATGAATGGCTCTGTGCTACTTCAGTTGGACTGTTTTCAGAAGGATATAAAGGACACATCAGACTGAAGTATTAGCATTATCAGCATTATTTTTAGTAGATTTAAAGACTCTTGAGGGTAAACCAAGCTTTTTCCATCGAAATTGCTTCCAAAATATGCAAAACCTGGGGCTTTTTCTCTTTTGTTTTTGCATTTTGTGGCTCTGTGTTGAGAACCTGTGTGCTGCTGGTGGCTGCAGGCTGGTCATCCAGAGGTGCCAGCTTTCAGCTTACTTTGCTCTCTGAATTCACCAGGCACTTTCCTCTGACACTAGTGCAAAGTTGAAGACTCCTCTGTATAGGAAGGCAATGAATGAAGTATACCAGCAGTCAGACTTAATGACAGAGGTAGAAACAGGGAGAAATACTGCTTGAATAGACCCAGTAAGGGGTTTTCAATGTGGCTTAAACACTGCTGCCCTCATCACAGTCAGTCTTACTTGGCTTTTGTCCTTGCAAGAGGTTTATCTCAACCTGATGCTTCTTAACCATCTATTTAATTGGAATGCAAAAAAGAAAGAGCATGTCGTACATTGACTTTATATTGTCTTTCTTATAGCAATGGAAGAGATGATCTTGCACCTCAGTGCAGCTGGAGCACCTCACAGATGTTGAGAGCATGTGAGGAGTTCACCACAAGCTCAGTGTCCTTGGGTGAAGCTCTGAATCCTGAGTTTATATTGCTGCAGCACTCACTCGAGTCAATACTCACTCCTTGGGCCCCCAGGCACTCATCTGCTTCCCCTCCTCTCCCTCCCCTCCTTGCCAGGCTTTGGGTATCACCACAATAGGAACTGACACTCTCCCGATGGCCACATCAAATCACTTTAAGGCATTGGAAGCTGAATGTTAGCCAAGAGGGCTCCCCTGGCTGACAGCCTTCACCCCCTTCTTTCACTAAGCCTTAAATAATGAAATCTCCTGGCAAAACAAAGAGGTTTAAGGATGTAAAGCCTTCCTTATTTCCTCTTTCCTTAGAAAGCATTTGGCTGAACTTGGTTTAATTACACAAATGTGAGGTTCTACTTATCATTTGATACCTCTCTAGTCTTTACACATAAAGGAAGACTCAAAGCAAGGAAATAACTGGAGCAGATGCATGCACATGCAGTGTTCCATTTGCCAGTGCTGGTCAGCAGGCACTGCTCTATGCTGGTGGTTCACACACAGTTTCTGTAAAGTGAGCTGTCAAGAGGGTGGCACAGGTAAAGGCTGTTTTGCAATATCTATGTGTTTGCAATTTCTGATTACTCCTGCATATGTACAGGGAACATGAAGATAGTTGGGTTTCTAAGGCTGTGAAATGCTTTGCACTGAGAGGGATGGACATAGGCTGATGAAAGATTGTAGTGATGTGAAAAGATGCCAAAAGTGACCAAGAGCCCTGTTTGTACTTGGCATGCCAGAAGGGGAGAGGGAGATAGGATGAGGCTCAGGCACTGGCTCACCAGACACATTCCCACACTGACCAGCCTGCCATGAAGAGAAACATTGGGAGATCACAGACTGCACAAACCTCCCCTGACATCAACCACTGCTGTATAGCAGGAGGCAGGGCTGGTTTTGTTTTGCAGTTCATCAAAGCCCAGCTTCTGTCCTGAGTAGACCAACAGGTCATCTGGGGCACCATCCTGCCAGCATGACCCACAGCTCTGGCTGCTTTGAAGGAAGATGCATTTTCCTCAAAGGGACATTTTTCCTACCTCCAGCTCGTGGATGGCTTGAAGTCCTGAAGCCTGACAGCTGATGAAGCTTGTAATTTTAACTCAGCAGAACTGCAGATACTGTTGTGAACCAGCTCAAAGCTGGATCTTTGTTTAAAACTTACCTGCATGCTTTCCCTCCCTAAGAGCTCACAGAAGTCATCTGCTACATGAATTGATACTGAGCTTGTGTCTCTAGTGCCTCCAGTGCACCTCGTGCAGCCTGGCAGTAGTTCCCTTACATCTGCTGCTGGCAATGCAGGCAGAGAGTCCATCACAGAGAGAGAAGCCAGGCAAAGGAGTCATGCCCACGTTGGGTGCCAAAAAGAACTGTCGTGGTTTAACCCCAGGCAGCAGCCTAAAACCACACAGCCGCCCACTCACTCCCCCACCAACGGGATG
>NW_008674138.1:39732-47809 GCF_000695815.1 Acanthisitta chloris
AGACAGGAGGTGTTCAGCACCTCCAGGAGAGCAGGGCCCACCACGCGTAACGGTTCCTTGGGAAGACAAACACCATCACTCCAGATGTCCCCCCTTCCTCCTTCTTCCTCCCACCTTATATACTGAGCATGATGTCCTATGATATGGAATATCCCTTTGGTCAGTTTGGGTCACCTGTCCCAGCTGTGTCTCCTCCCAATCTCCCATTCACCCCCAATTCCTTGCCAGTGTGGCAGTGTGGGAAGCAGCAAAGGCCTTGGCTCTGTGTGAGCTCTGCTCAGCAACAACAAAAACATCTCTGCATTATCAACTCTGTGTTCTGCACAAAACCCAAACATTGCCCCATATTAGCCTCTGTGAAGAAAGTTAACTCTACTCCAGCTCAAACCAGCACACTTGCCTCCACTTCTGTTACAGCCAAAAGGGATGAGAAACATGCTCCTTCCCCTCAGGCAGCTGGAGAAAAAAGAAACCACAGAGGACCACAAAGCCATCCCAGGACAACGTCTGTGAATCCTGCTCACTGCCTCTCGGGACACAAGCACATGAAGATAACCCTGTGTGGCAACTTTGCACCAGTTGTTTTGTGGTTTGCTTTCACGTGAGAGGAATTAAATGCAAGCTGACACAAAATCAGAGCCAACAGAATTATGTTTTCAAAGGCACAGAAAACCCCTATGGAACATCTTACAGACATGTTCCTTCTCACACAGCTCCCACCTCGCATAGTGTTCTCTCTCTGTCAGGCATGTAGGAGGGTCTGAAAGCAACTTTATGCACCTGAGGCTGCTATTGCCATTAAGCAAAGCTTTCTTAAAGAGAGAGTCAGAGCTTAGCTGGGGAAACATTTTCTTAAGCTGTGATTTTTCAGGTCCTTTATTTCTCTTTAGAGTTGCATTTTTAAAAAAAAATCCAGGTTTTGTTTCTGTTCAGAGCCTTCTAAGCCTTCATCCTGATATGAGCAATAAGCAGGCCAGAGCAGTAGTTGATGAAGGAAACCAGAGGAAATGCTGTCCCAGCCTATACCCATTACAGGTATGTGATTGTTTCTCTTGGAAAGACCTGTAAAACAAGCCCTGGACAGGGTTTTTTTGAGGGCTGATGGATCATGTATTTCTATAACTTGCAAAACTTACAAAGATAAAAGTGGGGGTTATCCATCACTCTGAAGAATAAACATATTAGTATAAACAAATATACCTTCTCAAAAGAAATTTTTGCTTTCTGTAGCCTTAACTGCCCATCAGGGAAAGAAAGAAAAAGTACTAGAGAAGACTAACCACTTTCCTTTAGCAGGCATATTTCTACAAGCCAACAGCAGGAAAACTAGTGTAAACACCTGCCTTTAATTGCTGGTTCACAAGCACCTTAATTAGTTCCTCAAGCCACAGGAGGGCTCATGCTCTTCAGCCTGATTCTGTAGCCAAGGGAAGGGGATGCAGCTCTTCACCTGTCCCTTCTGTGCTCAGCAACCTAGTGCATAAACACTCTGTGCTAATGGTGTTTATTTTTGAGTGCAACATTCCCATGCATCTGTAGCATTGTGCCTGTGTTAGAGCAGCTTCTCAGCACACTTAAAAGAGCTCTGCTATCAAATACTTTATTAGATGTACCTTTGCCAGCTGTTAGAGAGGTTCCATTGTAATATGCTTTAGTACAATCAGTGGTGGAGAGAAGAGGTGGAGTCTGACTGGGCTCCTGCTTTTGTTTGGGATGTGCTTTCCAGGACACATTCACGCTGCACTCGAAGGATGCCAGGCACCTCTGGAAGTTCTCCAAAGGCAGATGGCAGCCTGTGCTGCAACTGCAATTCAGCAAAAGCCAGGGTGCACAGCATTCATGTCTCCTTGGTGAATAAATTCACACTGTTACAGCTTTTCCCAAGACTAAACAAAAGTTGAATCATTGCCTCTCCAAGGGGGAGAAAGAGGAGGGCCTGAGAAAGGGTCAGGTTAAGGCAGTATTAAATAGCAGGTCCTGCTCTTGGAAAGTTGAAGTGAGATTTGGACTAGCAATAAAGAAGACATGGTTATGCCAAGTGTCTGAAGGAAAACCTTTTGTTTTTCACATCAGCACTCAGTGCCTGCCATGCTCCTGGGCTACCTAATGAAGGCTTTTACATTTCAGCTGGAAGGCTTTATAAGCAGCTAGATATTTGCAGATGGCTATACCCAAACCAGTAGAGTCCTGAGCTGCTGTGGACTGAGCTTGTGTGTGAGCCTCATGTTATGTGGGTAAGTCTGCAGGACCTGCAGTGCAGTTGTACACATGGGGCTGACTGCAAAACAGAGGAGTATGTGCTGGTGCAACACTTCTCTTTTCTATCTAATGTTCTGTTAGTCTATTCCTTGCAGCAGAAAACTGAGATGAGCTCTCTCCACTGATGCAGAGGGTCTGACTTGCCCACCTGTAAGACAAATGCTGCAAGCAGCAAACTGTGGAGCATTTCAGTGTAGTTACTGGAAGCTTTGTGCTCCCTGTTTTGGATCAGAGCATGTATTTCAGGAGATACCAAGATATTATGTTCAGAGCTACTATCCTTATTCTTTCCATGGTTGCATTCCAAAAAGTACTTTGGGGTTGGTTTTGTTTGTTTTCTCCCTATGAAACTGCCTACCCATGAATGATTATCTCCCATGGACACACTGAGAAAGAGACTCTGGTTTCAGGGAGGCAGCCCAGATAGATAAGGCAATGTTTTTTGGCTTCAGGACAGGAATTCAGGGTCTTAAGAGATGGTTGAGTGTTTAAACCCTGCTGAAACACCCACTGAAGCTGTGAGGGAACAGGATGGAGATCCTGCCTGGGAACACATGCATGCCCAGCTCCTGCTGTTCCCAGAGTTGCCAAGTCTTTAAATCCTCTGTGGGCTGAGACTTGTAAAGATTGTTTTTGACCTCCTCTGAATGGGAAATGCTCCTGACAGGGTACAATGGAAACAAAATGAAGTTCAAAGAAACACAGGAATGTGGCTTGCTGGACTTGGGATTAGACTGTATCCCACCCTGCTATTTGATAATTACCACATTGCAATGAGTGGTGAAAAACACCTGGCTGTGGTCACCTTTTCTTTCTGCAGCCTTGAGGGGCCTCCAACAGTGTCAGGAGGCTCTACAGAACACACCAAAAAGAGATCTTAGCCTTTTTAGCCTGAACCTATCAGGGCTTAAATGCAAATACTGCTGCTTTAAAACTTTAAATTCCCTTGTACTTTTGATAAGTAAAAATTTGAATGTTTTTCTTCCAGCCCCTGATAGTGCTCTAGTGGTCTGAGTGAGCTTAAACAAATAAACAAACAAGAAAACCAGTTTTAAAAGAGCAGCAGTACCGAGCAGACCTTGTACACAGTGGGTGGTGTTGTATTTTCTGTGCAGCCAAATGTCACAACTGCAGGCAAAAATATTTATCTCTGTACAGTACATGAAGAGGCCATGAGGAGTCACAGCATCTCTGTGCTCTTTCTCTGTTCAGCAGCTCTGGTGAGAGCAAATGCCTTCTGTGTGCAGATGCCCCAGCTCAGGCCATTGAGAGAGAACTTTCCCTCAGAATATTATCTCCCTGTCACAAAATTGCATTGTTAACTGATACCAGCTGAGATCTTTCCATAGGGAAGTAAACAAATAAGGGTCTTCCTCCCATCCCCAGCTCATTGCAGAAAAACCACCCACGATGTGTTTAAGGAGGGGGGGAAAAAAGAAACAGGCTCCCTGATGTGCAAATCCAAAGAACACAAAGGTTATTAATTCCTCCCTGTTGAGGTATATTGCAAACAAGGGCTTTGTCTTCCAGCTTTAGAAAAGGCAGAGCCTTTCTTTAGAGCAGGTTTGGTTCCTTGTGGTTTCAGCAAAAACCAAGGGGGTGAAAGCAAAGCATCCTGGTTGGGGGTGAAGTGGAACAGAGGATGGTGCTGTGGTTCACACACCCAAGGAGTGCCATGGCCAGGAGGGCAAGAGTGAACACCTGGGGCCACCACAGCTCTGACTGCCGTGTGCAGTCTTGCCCAGGCACTAATGTGAATTTATAGTCTGAACTGGCTCCAAAGCCCTGTTTAATATTGGCAGCTGAGTCCTGTGGGGCACTGTGTGTGGCCCTGGAGAGTCATGCCAGCAGATGGTTCCTGTCCCTGAGAGCCATGCAGCAAAGAGGCAAAACATCCCAGAGGAGGAAAAAAATCCTCTGTATTTCTAAGTGAGGAAACTGAGGCATAAAGTACAGTTACTGCAAAAATGTCAGAAATAAATACTCTGCCTCTGCTGGCAAGGAGACAGGGAGTGCAGCCATGTGTGGGGGCAGGCTGTGGGGAAGCAGCAGCATTACCCTATACCTGGGTCTCAGAATCATAGTGTAGTTAAGGTTGAAAAAGACCTCTTAGGTCATCAAGTCCAACCATTAACCCATCACCAGATAAACCATGTCCCCAAGTGCCACATCCACACATTTTGAATGTTTTCATGGATGGCAACTCAGCACCTCCCTGGGCAGCCTGTTCCAATGCCTGATCACCCTTTCAGTGAAGAAACTTTTTCTAATATCCAATCTAAACCTCTCCTGATGCAACTTGAGGCCATTTCCTCTTGTCCTATGGCTTGTTACCTGGGAGAAGAGACTAAGCCCCACCTTAATACAACCTCTTTTCGGTAGTTGTAGAGAGCAATAAGGTTTCCCCTGGGCCTCCTTTTCTCCAGGCTAAACACTCCCAGCTCCCTCAATCATTCCTTGTATGACTTGTGCTCCAGATGTTTCAGCAGTTTCATTACCCTTCTCTGGAGATGCTCCAGCACCATAATGACTTTCTTGTACAGAGGGGCACAAAACTGGACACTGTACTTGAGGTGTGGCCTCACCAGTGCTGAGTACAGGGAGACAGTCACTGCCCTAGTCCTGCTGGAGACAAAGTTTCTGATAGAAGTCAGGATGCCATTGGCTTTCTTGGCCACCTGGGCACACTGCTGGATCATGCTCAGCTGCTGTCAACCAGCACTCCCAGGTCCTTCTCTGCTGGGCATCTTTCCAGCAACTCTACCCCAAGCCTGTAACATTGCATGGGGTCATTGTGACCCAAGGACAGGACCTGGCACTTGGCCTTGTTGAACCTCATACCACTGACCTTGGCCCATTGATCCAGTCTGTCCAGATCCCTCTGGACCAGGATCTCAGGACCTTTCCTCCCCTCCAGCAGATCAACACTCCCACCCAGCTTGATGTCTTCTGCAAACTTACTGAAGGGTCAGGTCACTCGATCCTCTAGGCCAGATCATTGGTAAAGACACTAAATTGTGGAAGAATTTCTGATTGCTAACGGACATGTGGGCAATCCAGCCTTGCTAGCAGGGCCTGAGCAAGCTGCAAGCTAAGCTGTTCAAGGACACTGCTGCAGCTGGAATGTGAGAAAGAAGGTAGCAAGATAAGCAGCTCCTGGCTGTGGGATAGTTAGGGGTGGATAGTTGAAGATAGTTAGGGGTGGAGAATATGTGGATAGTTGAAGATAGTTAGGGTTGGAGAATAATGGTTAAGCATTTTATGATTGATATGTTAATAACCAATTATATTGTGTGTAAGGTGGGTTAGTAATTGTAGTTAACCAATGATAAATGGAAGCTTATAATAGGTGTGTATAAAAGAATCACTTTTGTCAATAATAAAGCAGTCACGAGACATTCACGAAGATGATAATGGTGTTGCCTCTTTGTACTCAAACTCCCTCACTAAATGGGGCTGAGCCCAACACTGATCCCTGGGGAAGACAGTTGTCCACCATCTGGATATAACTTCATTCACCACCACTCTCTGGGCCTGGTCATCCAGCCAGTTTTTTACCCAGCAAAGAGTGCACCCATTCAATCCATGAGTAATCAGTTTCTCCAGGAGAATCCTGGGAAGCAGTGGGATACAGTGTCAAAGACTTTACAGAACCCAGATAGACAACATCCCTGCCTTTCCCTTATCCACTAAGTGGGTCACCTTGTCATAGGAGATCAGGTTGTCAAGCAGGACCTGCCTTTCATAAACCCATGCTGGCTGGGTCTGATGCCCTGGTTGTCCTGCATGTGCTGTGTGATGGTACTCAAGATTATCTGCTCCATGACCTTCCCTGGCACTGAAGTCAGGCTGACAGGGCTGTAGTTCCCTGGATCCTCCTTCTGGCCCTTCTTGTAGATGGATGTCACATCTTCTGACTTCCAGTCAACTGGGACCTCCCTGGTTAGCCAGGACTGATGATAAATGATTGAAAGCTCTTCTGCCAGCTCCCTCAGTACCTATGGGTGAATCCTATCAGGGTCCATAGATTTGTGTGTGTCTAAGTGGCACAGCAGATCACTGACCATTTCCTCTTGGATTATTTTGGGCCTTCATTCTGCTCCACATCTCTGTTTTCCAGCTCAGATGGTTGGATAGTCCAGGGTTCCATGCTCCCTGATGGGGGCTGAGGCCACTCTCTATGCTCATTGCCTGGAGACTTGTCTGCCTGCTTGGCTGAAAGCAGGGAAGTGAAGTGATGGATGCTGCTGCTCCTGCTGAGGGAAGTACAGCCATGTAGAGGTGCTAAAAGCACTGGGAGAGCAGGGAGGTAGAACTGGCAGGATAGCTGTACTGACACTTGCAGGGTGCTGCTCTGACCAGCTCCCTCTGATACAGTGAGACTTCTTTAATTCCTGAGGTTGCAGTCATTAGCAGCCAAAACTGATGGCATCTCATCTCTGATACCGATTTCTTGCCTGGGCCACTGATCCAGGCTATAATCACTTTGTTTTTATCCAGGGCCAGGCAAGAAGTAGACTGGAAATGAGTCAAGAGCTGGGGTGAAATAAGGAAGAAGTATGATCCGCCAAGGCAAAGCAGTTCTCAGTTAATGAAGTGTGAACCCAAACAGCAGGGAGGGGATGAGGAGTAGCAAGCCACCAACCAGTAGTCATTAAACTGCTGAGTACTCTGAAACATAACAAGGAGCACAGCCATCCTGGTCAGGAGCCACAATGTGAGGCAAAGGGTGAGATAACCAGAGGCACCAGGCTCACCCATCTGCCCATTTCTTGTATTCCTGTCCTCCTCTTGACTTGTCACAATGGGAGAAAAATTATGAGGCAGAAGAAAAGATGGCATAGATGCTTTTTCCCAGTGGGAATTGCAATGCCACTCTAGTTTGCTGTGGTGAAAGGAAGGTCCTGCTGAGATAAACCCTGCCTCCTGGAGACAGAAGGGCTGTGTGGTACAACACATCATATGGACAGCTGTCAGCTTACAAGACACAACCCCTCATATGGACAGCTGTCAGCTTACAAGAGGGCAGAAGAGGTCGTTGGCAACCCTAAAGAATGCAGAATAAACTCTTCCCATGTCTCTTCTGGATCTTGTGGGAATATCAGCAGAGAGAGAAATAATACATCAGTCAACTGACAGTTTCCAAAAAAAAAAAAAAAAAAAGACAACGAATAGATGTCCATATAAAAGGTGCTTTTCCATGGCTTCTTCCCCATCTGCAGAGCAGACAAGACATATATGGCCTAGTTTTCACAGGTGTTGAGCACCCATGAATCCCACTAGATTTAGCAGGTGCTGCAGATGATTGGTTTGTCTGGAAGACAGAAACCAGATCATAAATCTTTCTCCCTCTACCAGTGTCATCTTCAAACTTTTTAATTAAAACTCTGCCTTGTATTGTTTCTGTGGTCTGGAAATTAATTGTCATTAATACAGTTTAAGGCACTCTTGATCAGATCTTTTTGTCCTTCAGGTGTGTGGTGTGATCAGAAATCTGAAGCAGAGTGTATCCCTGCTGCCTTAAGGGAAAAAAATACTCCAGTTTTGGAATTTATTGTTGTGAGGCTGCTTAAGCTTTGCACTGCTGCAGCTCTCCGATGGTGACTAGTGGTATTTCAGGCAAGATGTGATTGTATTATATCCACGTCACTACTACTGCTGAAGCACAGCTGAGTGAATGAATGAGGAGAAAGGAGAGAGCAAGTGAAATGAGAGTCATTTCCAGTTTGTGAATCTAGATGTAATTTTTCCCATTTCATATTTATATTCATATCATCTTTGCTCTCTTGACGTCCCACCTGGAATACTGCACACAGTT